>NC_052487.1:8278632-8578646 GCF_009730915.1 Dioscorea cayenensis subsp. rotundata
TGTCGACCCATTTTTCTTTTTTGAACAAAGACTTTCAGAGCCTTCTCGTCTAATTTTTGATTGGTCTCAATCATATCTCTCGTTGCTTGGTCGGGGTCATCATGCGGCCTTTGTTGTTGAGCCTTGGCGGTGTTCGACACCGGCAACATCTTCCTTCGATCTTGAGGGATGATGACAACATCAACCGCAGACATATCCTTACATGCTTCTTGTTGTTGTGGGATTGTGTCTGGCTTCGATGCGGTATTATCGGCCGTTGGTTCCACCGTCCCTATGCTTTCGTTGATAACAGAGTTAATGATCTTCTCAACAGGTAGCCCGCAGCAGCAGCATCAGACGGAGACACACCCTTAGCTTGTTCTTGTTCTTTAGGGATTGTGTTATCGTCGCTTGCTTTCGGTAAGTATTTTTCACTGTAGCAGCGATCCTTGGGATCTTCAGAAGCGGACTTTCTTTCGGTTCGGTCGACTCGTAAAACCGGATGTTAAGCGCTGTTGAGCAACCCTTAATATACCCTGTGTTGGTCTTCTTCCCCGCGCATCTATCTTGCACTCGAGAGGCTGCTTGTGGAATATCCTCCATAAGCCACTTGTGCGTCACCTGCGCCCATGCATATCGCCCCATGGCGGGTAGATCATCGACATAATCAACGATTCAGTTCGGAACCGAGCATGATGTATTTGGGAAGAGGACTGTACCCATGAGGCACACCATCAGTAGTTTGACAAAATTTTCTTCTTTTCCCCTCTATCGAACAAGTTGCACAAGAGTGCCCTTGATGGAGTCTCTGTGTCTCTCATAGGTTTTTGATAAATACCTCCCTTCGAAAGCTGAGCGAGTTTTGTTCTTATGAAACACGACTGCGTCGCCATCGCAATGTAGACCAAGAATGAGGGCCACATATTGAGGCCTGAAACTCGGCGAGCTTTCCCCGATCCACGAATTTATTGGTGCGGCCATGTACGTGCGCTACTGCACGAAGAATCAAGAAGGGCATGCTCTTGGAATACAACTTCAACTCGATAAATCTTTATGAGCGGTGTCCCTTCGGATGATCTCCCGATGTCGAGGGATCATGTGAACTTTCAATTCGACGAGGTCTCCGCTCCCAGGGTGTCGAGTAGCATCACCCATTAGCTAGGTTGACCGCCATAATCACTAGCTTGTGACAATGACAACACATTCAGCAGTATTCACAAATTTTTAAGCGGGAAATGAAAAGTTTTAAACGGTAACATGTCAATTTTTAAATAGAGATATCATTTGTTAAATGGAGACGTAGTTTGTTAAAAAGAGATAACAATAGTTAGCGGTGACATATTTTTTTAAACCACGACTCATATCTTAAAAGCGAGACCTCATTTGTAAAAGCATGACCATGATCAAATGAAAGGTGAAATGTACATTATAAACATTACATAAATCATAACAATCGAAAAAAACTAATTCGATCGAGGCGACGAAAATGTAAAAACAAAACAAAAACCCTAGCGAGAAATCTCCCAGTGCGGACTAACAAAAACCCCGGACCCGATAAATCCCCTGCGAGGCTTCGATGTCTTCCAATAAAAGCAGAACCACAAAACAAAAATCGAAAAAAATCTTTCTTTGTAATGAGAATAGTTAACATAAAACCATAATCACAACTTCTCGATACCTTAGATTGCGAGTCGATGAAATCTCGAATACTTAGCGGGACTTCTCCTTCGAGACACCGGTGGAAAAGGAAAAGCTGAAATTACAGAGGATGTTCTGGCAGAGACGAAAGGGAAAAAGCTGAAGAAGCGAGTTGATAAAAATCAAATATACAGCTCCAGTAAAGTTATCTCTTGGGATTACCCTAACCCTACTTCCTCTCTAACCGCCGAAATGATGGTAATGCCACGACTTCTCATGCTCGGGCAATTTCATCCATAAAATTTAAAAATCACTCTGTTAACCACCGTTACATGCTTTGGGGGTTTGGAAGAGAATGAAATTAAAAGGAAGGGGTTTTTAGGGATTCCCAAATTAAAGGGGTGTTTTTAGAAATATTACAAACTTTTGGGGTTTTTTTTGGCAATTACCACTAAATTGAATGAATAAAAATAAAAAAATAGTGGAAATTGCTAAAAACACCCCCAAAGTTTGCAATATGCACAGATTCTCCCCTTAAATTTGAATATCCATAAAAACCTCTTCCTTTTGAATACAATGATTTTTTAAACCCTTAAGCATCTAACAGTGATTGATAGAGTTAATTTAAAATTTTTTGGACGAAATTGTCCCTTGCGTGGGAAGTTGCGGCAAGTGTGACATGGTTTGGCCATAATGCCCTTAGGTGCAATGAGTTTTTATTTAAAACATGAGGTTTCTATTTAAAATATGAGGTTTTTATTTAAAATATGAGGTTCTATTTAAAAAATAAGTTTTTTTGTTTAAGAAATAAGTACATGCATTACTCTTCATGTTAATCTAAATTCTTTTGTTTATAGTTATAATGTAATCATGCTAACCTAAATTCTTTTCCAGAAACTTATTAATTTTTTAATGTAAATATCGTTATCTTCATATAATAAAGAACTGGCGTCTTTATGCTTGGTTGTCTTTATTTAACTATCGATGTTTTTGTTTAATATATTGTGTTTACATTTTAAAAAGTGTTTAAATATCGTTGTTTCTATTTAAATATGTACGAGTGACCAAGATTAATTGGTTTTTATACCCAAGATTAATTTGTCACGTAAATATTGGTTTTTCTGTTTAAATATCAATATTTCTGTTTAAAAAAATGAGTTCTTTGTTTAAGAAATGGGTTTTCTGTTTAAAAAAATGATCTCTTTGTTTAAGAAATGAGTACATGCATTACTCTTTATGCTAACCTAAATTCTTTTGTTTGTAGTTATAAGTGTTTTTGTAGCTATAATGTAATCATGCTAACCTAAATTCTTTTCCACAAACTTATTAAATTTTAATGTAAATGTCGTTATCTCCATATAATAAAAAACGACCGTCTTTATGCTTAGTTGTCTTTATTTAACTATCGATGTTTTTGTTTAATATATTGTGTTTACATTTAAAAAAGTGCTTAAATATCGTTCTTTCTATTTAAATATATATGAGTGGCCAAGATTAATTGATTTTTATACCCAAGATTAATTTGTCACGTAAATATTGGTTTTTCTGTTTAAATATCAATGTTTCTGTTTAAAAAAATGAGTTCTCTGTTTAAGAAATGAGTTTTCTGTTTAAAAAAATGAGTTCTCTATTTAAGAAATGAGGTTTCTCTTTAAAAAAAAATGAGTTCTCTGTTTAACATATTCTTCTATTTTTGTTTTTGTTTAACAAAAAAAAATGCAAAAAGAATGAGGTATTCAAAACTCATAGTGGTTGTTTGAGAAGTTTTAAAATTCTTGAGGGGTAAACAGTAATTTTTCCAAAAAATTAATAAGAAGAATTTAATCAATAATAACCAATAAAATTAGACTAACATGCTCCAATGTCATCCCAAATAGGTCCCAACACACATAGATAGGTCACCATCCCCTCTAACATCCAAGAGCCAACCACCCTCCCACACTTGAGTAAAGAACAAATAAGAATCCAAACTCCAAAAGTCCAAATTGAAAAATGGTACCCTTCATAGACATTGATGTTTTCCTATCTTTCCACTCTTCCCTTTGTCCCTTTACGTCATATGCATTAATAATTCATATTATGATATTGATTTCCTAATTTATCAATGTGGTCTTGTGACAACCCATTATTTGACCTTTAATTTAGTTTGACTTGATAATTCAATGGGAATTTGCCCTTTGTAATCCATTTAATTTATTATTAGACTTTGGGAAGTTGTGTGCTCTTATTTATCCTCAAAGTTGGATTAAATAAATATATGTTGCATTTTTAATTTACTTGGTGTTAATAAGGTCCGTGTGTTAAATTTTTTTAAACTTTTTATCGACTAATTCTATTTTGAGTATTTGCACTCTTTTTTTAATGTATACTTAGAACTTAGAAGGAGGCTATAAAATATTTAAAATACTATTTTTAATGAAGGTTATGTGGCTGTTATTTTTATTAGAGGTTTATTCATTTATTTATTTATTTTTTGTCAAAAAGTATTAGATTTAATCAGGCATGTAGTTAGGAATATGCACATGCTCAACTATCACACACTCATCTTTTGTCAAAAATTCGATCTTATATCTCACCGGAGCAAAATGATCAAAGTATCAATGGATCCAAAAGGTTTTTGGTTTTTTTTCCTTTAAATAATACATAAGTATAAATTTGACTCCATTCACAATATAAAATTTATAAAATTTTGCATTAATAATTGGGTGCGATATAAATAAAATAATCAATCAATTAATTCGGTGTGTTTTGTTGAAATAAAGAATTAATTAAGTTGATAAGGTTTCAATCTTTTTGTTTGTAAATAAACTTTTACTTTGAAGTTCCTTAGTTTGATTAAAGAGGCTAGAGAGGATGTATCTATTAAAGATAAATTTTCAAACATTATATGGTACTAATTCAAGGGATCTAACAATTAAATATACACCCTGCTAAGTTGATGATTTAGAGCAAACCATTATAAATCCTTAGCGGGTTTAGCTTTTTAATACCTATATGACATCATATTTTTAAATTAGTTTGAAGAAAAAAATTAGTGGTTTTTAATAAATTATTCTAAAAAATATAATATTAAAAAGAACTTTAAAAAGTTCCATCCAAATATGATACTGTAATAACCAAATATGTCTCTCTATCAAGTACTTATGAAAGGTATTTTCTAATAAAAAAATATATTTTTTTTTTGAAAGAATAAAAAAATATTTGCTGACTCAGACTCTACGTGTAAAACCACAACCATTTTGAGAGAACAAAATAATTTCTGTTTGTCCTATTAGAAGTCTAACAAGCTTCAAATGGTACCTAAGATTATTTATTTATTTATTTATTATTAACAAAATAGACAAGCAATGGTTAATAATGTACACATGTAGAAAAGTTCGAAGTTTGGCTCTACCAATGAGAAGCATGCTCAACTGCCACTTGCTCTCACCTAATGTGAGACGGGATGTCGAACTCATGTCTCACTTAGGCGATTGAAGGCTAAAAGCCCTTTGACATGATTTTTAGGTTATTAGTTAAGAGTTTTTTTTTTTCATGATTAACCCAAAAATTCAAATAATTATTAGTTCATTGCTCAATAAAAATCAAATATTATGTAAACTCATTAAATTCATTTTTTTTACATACTCCGTGTATACCATTATAATGTATGGTAAATTATATGAATATTAATTTTTACAATAATATAATAAAATTTTATTTAAAATCCCTAAACTACACCAAAAAAATATTAATTTTTATTTAAATGCAATGGAATAAAACCAGCTTAAATTTTCCTTAAAAGCATATATGTAAAAACATTAATTTACTTACTATTATAAATTCTTAAGATTTAAATGTAATCAATAAAGCAAGTTTAATTTTTTTTTGTTTATATATGTTAAGGTATAATTCTCTAAATAGTCTCTCTATTTTTTTAAACTTACCCTTTAAATCTCTTATTTTAAATTGTAAAATTTTAGTCTCTCTACTACATTCAAGTGAGCCATGCTAGTCCTTCTTTTGATTATTTAGTGTTAGAGTTTAGAGGGACTGATATGACTAAATTAAAATTATAAAAGAACAAAAAAATTATAATTTAAAGTAAATAGACTCAATGGGTAAGTTTGAAAAAATAAAAATACTATTTAAAATATCATACCATATGTAAAATATTAACCTGATGACCACAAAAATTTGTTAGGAATACATATGCATAAGTTTTCTTAAACATTTTGTACTTATTAATTTATATTAGTAGTTTATGTAAGGACAAAAAGGCATACATATTAAAATTTTTTTTAAAATTTTAAAGAATTTTCATAATATTTAGTTTTATGAAAGATTATAGACACAATTAATCTATTTTTTATGAAAAAAAAAGAAAAACATCAATTATCCCCCAACTTTGAGAAGCATTGAACTCATCCCTTACCAATACCCAAACGACAACAAATAAAATTATGTACTTTGTTACTATATTTTTTATAGTGAAATGTTTTTTTTTTTATAATATAACCAAACTTACCAAATCACTGGGACTTCCAAGTTTTGTAATAGATTGGAACTTCTTTTAAAACATGCAATTAATGTGATAATTATCATATTATTCTTCCTCACTTTTCTCAAACATTGAACCCACACAATCACTCTTTCTCCAAATAGAAAGTATTGGCATAAACAAAACATTATATAGGTTTTAGAGGCACAAAAAAACACACACACACACACGCGCACACACACACACACACACACACACACACACACACACATTAATTACTAGTTATTTTGTTATTAATCAAGGACTTGATATGATGTTTGCTAATGCTTAATATTCAATTTGATGTAACCTTTGAATATATATATATATTAAATAAGCCCTTGAAGGTGATGGAGTATGTCATACAAAACCTCTCTTTTATTTTTAAAAATAAATTAGTGGTTGAATTTTTTTCTTTTTTTTTTAGATTTTTTTAAAAATAAATTAGTGGTTGAATTTTTTTTTTCTTTTTTTTAGATGCCAAACTTTAACAAAAACTATTGCCATTTTGTATACTCATTCATAAATGAGCAAATAATAATTTTTCCAATATAACCCTTAAAAAAAATATTACATGGTGATTAGAGAAGCATTAGATAAAGAGAAAGAGATAAGACAAAGATTAGAGAGATAAGGCCACATAACTACTTATTAAAGTGAACAATATAAGCACTTAGAATTATAAATCATTGTAATAAGTCACTACTCTTTACAAATACTTTGAACCTTATCAATGACAATGACTGATTAACACCTTTAATGGATTTGCAGCCCTATCTACATCAATATGCAATATAAAAGCACTAGTTTTGGCATGGACTTTGCCACCGAATCCACTAATCTAATTATAATAATCAGCATTACTTCTTTATTAGTTATGCAAGTAAACCTAACTCTTCAAGTAATGTCAAATACTGGAAATCCAAAAAAGTCCTTGTTAAGTGACGTCAAAATCAAAATATAAAAAACAATACAGAGATGACAATGAAATGCAGGAAAGAAAAAAAAAACAGAAGTATCTCTTTTGATAAGCAGAAAAAAAAATCTAGTAGTGTTTGAATCTAATTTCTCAAGGAAATGTAGAAATGTGCAGAAATATGGATTTGAGGAAATGCAGAAATTTACTTCACTTCAAATTAAACAAGCATAAAAGAATCACACTAAATATTGAGGAAATCTAATTACTTACACTTAGATGATCCTAAACAATGACATCCTTATCAATTGAAGTCACTTTCACTTGGCCTTTTTCTGGCACTAGATTTGGTGAGGTGCCATATATTTGATGAATAGTCATGGACTTTGGTTTTCTTTAGTTAGTACAACTAAACTAAGACGAGACATAGAGACAAATACAAAAAAATAAACCACCTCAGAGTTTGCAAAGAAAAGCATCAGGAACTGATTCACTATTATTTGTTCCATCTAAAAGTCAGAAATGAAACCTCATTTCAACATAAGGGTATCACAATTCAATGAAAAATAATGTGCGAATAAAAGCAAAGAGAGTATTTAATTTTTAAACTACAAAATGACATGGGTTGCAATGTGAGTTACAGATATGTTGGCATTCACCTGTCCAGATGGGCAAGTCCTTGTAGGTGAGTGCTTGCTATCAGTTAATCAAAGAATATCACTCAGTTATCGGAAACTGTTGTTGGACTCTTTGAACAGCTCTCTTTTTGGTGAAGTAATAGAAGCCTTGTCTCTGGATTGCACAGCCCTGAAACAAAAAGTTTGGAAGGATGATGAGCGTGTATCAGTTGTGATCTTAAAATGTTAAAACTAAAATAGCAAAAAAAAACTCATCATAAAAGCTTCTATTATGCAAAATAAAGAAAAACAGTATATCGTTATGTCAGTTTACAATAATTTTACCATGTAAAAATGGTCCAAGGAAATACAAACCTGAACATGTTGGAATATCCCAAACAGCAATTGATGATGGTGTACAATCTGGATCACAGAGTGCACGATTGTCCTCGTGGTTGACATTCATGGCAAGCATCCAAGCTCCTATTGTAACATCTTCATTACTGAACATACGGAAGCTGGACGCAATGATTGTTATGTGAGGCACATGAAACATTAACTGAATAGTCCACAATTTCATGAATGCCAATCAAATTCTAAGACCTAGTATCGGTCAAAATTGATGAATGGCTGGTTCAAAATAGTAGTAGTAAAAAGAACCACATTTAACATATCACTATTTAATTGTTTCTCAAAAATACGATTTCTTTGGTACATCAAAAATCTGGTCAAAGGAACCACTTGCCCAAATGCAGCCATTCTAGATAATTGATTAAGTCCCATATGATTGATTAAGTCGGCAGAGTAATTTTTCTTAAAAATTAACAATGAAAACCTACCATAACATACAAGAACTGAAGAGTGCACAAACTATTTCATGATATAAAATCCATATTTTCCAAAAGTGATTGTGTATTAACTATTTTTAACAATAATAGACAAGTTGTTGCATGTTAACCACTTTACCTATCTCACCAGGGTATTTTGCATCAGTGGTGGCTAGAAGATGACAATATTATAATTTCACATGATCAGCTAGTCAGAAAAATATCTTGATGTTGAGAAAAAGATCACAAAGCTTTTCCTTTTCCTGAATCTTGCTTCAATTATTCTTCCTTAATGTAAACAAACAGGTGTGTTCACCTGGATCACTTAAATCCAGCGATTTGAAATACAGCGCTCAGCACCAGGCGTAAACCTACCATTTCAAAGTTTGGGACTTAGTGCTGGTGGTCTGAACCCAATAGAGGACTTAGAATCCTGAATCTGCTGTTTCACAATGCCAGATTCACATCACCAATATTCAATGCAGCATTCAGGTGCATTATTAGTGGTCAATTTGGCAGAAGATCCAAAACCCGGTTAAGAACAGGCGGTTTTATGTTGGGTTCACCTGGCTTATAAAATTTCATAAATCCAGTTAGTAGATCATTAGATGTGGCATGCTGACCGGATTAATACCAGATTAGTTTGCTATTAAAAACTGAACTAGGCATTTCTTTTATTTTCCACAATTTTAAAAAAGTACACAGAAAAATAACTTTGTGTTTATTTATTCTGGCATAGCCCGAGATGTAGAAGCCCTTAATTTTATTAAATGATTAAGTTAATAGGAAGTTAGGAACCCAAAACAAAATAAAGATCCAATCTGACAAATATTTCAGCACATTTAAAAGAAGCTTTATCTTCCTATTTGCCAGTAAGACATGACAAGTAACATGGATCGGGTAAGTGCAATGAATAAAAGATCACTTGCCTGCTGTTTTTTAGTGCCACCAAGCTGGCTACAACGTCTGCTGAAAGTGCATAGATAGGACCATATGCATGTAAAAAATATTCCTTTCCAAGCAAATAAGATAGAGGCTCATACCTGCAGAAAACCAATGCATCTAGTACAATGTAAGCAAAACAGTGCTTTCATCAATAAAATAAACTTGCATAAACCAAAACAGATCAATCACATACAAAAGCTACAAATACAACAATAATAAAAGCAGGAATTGACAAAGAAAGAACTCAGCAGAGGCTCTAGCATGTGAAGGACTTGTATGCTGAATGAATGTTCATTTGGATTTGGAGAATTTGGTACGAAAGAATTTTCACGATAAAGAGAACTTGCATCTTAAATCCCACCCAACGAGGCTGGCTTCTCATCTTAAGCATTTGTAATTGGTAGGATCTAAAGAATTTATAGCTGGAGTACAACATCTGAAGTTCATACCCACCCAACAAGTCCACCAAACAGCCAACGACCTGCGGGTCTATTGGTACACAGGTCGCCGATAGAGCTCTCACCGAGTGGTGAGAGTTCGATTCTCGGCTGAGGGCACATTTCTGGGAGTTGTGAATAGTGGTTATGTACGAGTGGTTCCTGCGCCCACGTGAGCGCGGCCTCGTCCCCACTTGTTCCACCGAGACTTGTGCACGTCCCTGGGGTCTCTAGTGGGTTCGCCCCACTCCTCTTCCCAAAAAAAAAAACAAGTCCACCAAACACAAACACTTTCAAAGTAGCAATTACAAAGGTTGCAATTACAAATCCACTAAACTGCAACATTCAGGATTGCCACCTTTTAAAGGGCTTTCAATTTCCCTGCATTATATTCCTATTATCCAAATTGCCTAAATCTACTTAATTGTTTAGAAATTTAGTAACGATTATTATATTATTGGATTGCTGCAATAAGTATCACCTAGACCTTGAGAACTGATAGCCTGATATACAGCTCTGGACCTGGCTGAAAGTGATTCTTTTCAAATGGTCCTTCATTTAAGTGTTCTCTGCATTTACTGCACAACACCAAAATATATTTTTTCACAGCAGCTTAAAGTGACTGCTTTTGAATAGTGGTAAAAACACGCTATGATCACTTATGACAACAAGAAGAAGTCTTTTGAGTTCCGGACCTCTGGTTAACTCACTATAAGACAAGTATTAAATAGAAAATTTCTTAAAACTGCAAGGCGATTTTCTTGGTGTCTGTCTATTCTATCATATGAACCTTTGGGTACTTTGTTTATGTTATTTCTACATCCTAAGGACATATTTCCGTTCATTATATCTAATAGTTGATAAATGTCGTTGTAATCTCAAAAGTTCAAACTAACCACTTGAGGTTCGGATCAGTGAAAACAGGACCCTTCTTCATGCAGCCTAGGTAAGTTTGAGGGTGAGAACGATCTTTAGCCAATAGCAATGACAGACGATCTGTAGTAAGAATCAACCAAGCTCCATTAGTGATGAGATCAACTAAAGCATAAAAACACAAGTAGAGGAACATTACCTGGCCTCAGATAGATATCATCATCAGCTTTTACATAGAAATCAGCATCGAACTGTGCGAATGCTGCTTTGAAGAATGCTAACCTAAATGAAAGACAAGCTCAGATGGGAACTCTTCACAGGCAAAGCATACAAACTACATTATCTACATTCCATAAAGAAAATACAACTACTTTACGTTTTGTATGGGAGATTGCTGTATTGTTCTTTGATATCCAACAGCAAAAAATCATCATATTGTTCAACTTCTTTTTGGAAAGAAGCCATTTTCCTTTGATCACCAGTCCTGCCAATCACGAATCTGAAAGCCAAACCAGTTGATGCTTCCAACCTGCAAAGCCATCATACAGACACCGAACAAGCCCAAAGATTGCACCTTTGCCAAAATAGAACCAATAGAAAACACAGGAAAATTAACACAAACTTTGCTCAGCACGACAAAACATCAAAAAATCCGAGCGCTTCCAAAGAAAAACAATGAAACAAGAATTCGAGAAACGAAGACCAACCGGCGAAGCCCCTCGCGATCCGAAGGGAACCACGTCTTCCTAAGAGATCGCCTCCTTCCCATGGAACCAAACCCCGTCTGAATTCCAACAAGTCCCATAACCTTATGCCTTTCCTTTGATTCTGCCCTAATCCCACTAACTTCATTGCCTTTGATCCCTCCCCCACGATCCCAAGAGACGGAGATAGACCTCGGTAGTAAATCAGAACAATAGCGGCCGGAGAACGAAGAGGACCCAAGTAGGAAGCCAACAACGGCGAAGACGACGCAAGCCACGGCGGAGAAGAGTCGCCGGAGTCGAGAGCTTAAGGGTCGAGAATGGAAAACCTTGTGAGCCGTCCCCATCGAAGACAATGATCTCTCTCTCTCTCTCTCTCTCCCGCGAATGTAAACGGATCTAATACGTTCAAACCCGACCCGACCCGATAAGCCCATTTCGCTAACCCAAACCTTCGCTAAAAAACGGGTCGGGTGACAAGAATCCGAAACCAAATCCGAGCCCGACCCGTTAAAGCGCATTTCTTAGAATTCCAATATAACTATATAAGCCCCTAATAAAAGCGAGAGTGATGGTGGTTCTAGGGTTCAAGCCAAACTCGAGAAGGCGTTCGAGGATCAAATCAAGTGCAAGGTATTGAAGAATTTAATCATATCTTTGTCCTTTGCCTTCTGAATTTATGTAAACCCTAACTTTGTGTTTGTTTGCCATGTATTTAAGTTGTTATGATATAGTTTTGAATGAACCTTGATTTGATTTTCAGTGCAAAAATTCAGGTTGTTTGAAGCCTAAGAAATTGTTTCTGATGTTACAACCTCCATCTTGAATAAGATTGGCCTTTTTCTGTAATTATAGTAAATTAAATTGCATTTGCTCTTTGAATCAATCTTTTCAACCAGTGCTGCTCATCATTATTATCATTTGTATTATACAAAGCTGAAATTCCTGTTACATTTCATATAATTTATGTCTAGCATATAAAGCTGAAATTTCTGTTACATTTCTTGGAGTTTATGTCTAGATGTAGCTTGCATGGTGATGCTGATGATTTTGTGTTTGTTATCTAGTTGTGTTTTAGTATACCCATCTACTACTACATAGTTGTATGTTGGTAAAGTGCATATTTTTGTTGATCATGTTGGATGGGATTTGGTGAAAAATTTTATGCCTTGCTGTCATGTGGTGCTCTGATTTTTCCACAAGGTGGTCTTCTCTGTATGCTAGTTTGGCCATGAGGGTAGCTATGTAGGCATCTAGGATGATTGACAATTTGGAAGATAATTCTCAACTATGAAGTGTTTGGGTGTAGAGAAGGGTGGAAATTTTAGATATAGATGAATGTTGAATATAGAATAATTAATTGCCCATGTTTGATTCGGGGTAAGTTCTATTCTCTCCAATCAAACAACTTGGGATGACCGTTGTTCATATATATATTATAAAAACATTATTTTTTAAGTAAATATAGTTAATAATTAATTATTTAAAAATAATTAATGTTAATAATTATTTTTTATTTTGTTAAATTTAAATTTTAAAATATTTAAGCTTTATTAATATTAATTATATCAAACTTGGGTTAGCTGAAATAGAAGTTTTCCCTCCCCAAAATATATAAAAAATTCTATTGTCAATGGGGTGGCAAATGGCCTGCCTGCATAGGCAAGACACCATTAAAAAATAGTTTTTAAGAAAGGAGGACTTTCGTATGAATTTTGAAAATTTCCAGGACTATACATGAAGTTGAAAATATCTAAGGACCTGGTGTTACTTTCTTAAAAATAACTAAATAATTAAATAGCATTCTGTATTTACAAATTCTACCAGTTCTTGCTTGAAGAAGCAACATCTCTCTGTCTCTTTGTGCGTCTCTTGTGAATCAGTGCCCAAGATTGTAAGATCGCCCTTCTCTTTCTATCTTTTTATTTGCACAGTATTTTTTTATTTCCCTTATTGTCTTGATTCATCATACTTGGTATGCCTTTCTGAAGGTGTTTCTCTGATGGATGATTCTATTTAGTTATGTGTTTTGATGAAAAGGTCTTTCTTTGTGGATTCTGCATGAATTCTATTAGAATTAACAGTAATTTTGCACTTTGATTTTTTGTTTTATACTTATATTTGTATTTTTTTTAATAAGATTTTGATTGCCCTGTTTATGTGGAATTCTTGAAAAGAGTATGAGAATCATAGAGTTTAAATTATTCTGCTACAATTTTGAGGTGGATAATGGCACTATTAAGCATTTGCTAGATAAATGTGAGTGGAGAATTTAGTATTAATGACCATTTATAAATTTTCCCATTGCTTTACAAAACATGAATTCTTAGTTGACAAAATTTATTTTACTCCTTGCAGAGATTGGTTATAGCTCAGTATACTAAGAGATTAAAGCTGAAAAAACTTATTCCTGTTATTCTTGGTAATATTTTTGATGAATTCAAATGGTACATGTGTACTCCATGAAATGATAAGACATGATGAAGTTCCTGTTTTATTGCCTTGCCTTGCAGTCCACTTTCTATGCTATATCTATTTATATATATATTATTTCTGTCTAGTAGTATTCCCATGGTTTCGAGTTTTTGTTAGCCGGGGACACTAAATGAAAGCTATCATCCTCTTGGTGGTTGCAATGTAGCTTAAAGGTGGTGTGGTCCACCCTTCTGTCTTCAATATGAACAAATGGGCCTTACTAGAAGTGAGTGAGAAGCTTCATACTATGCTTATATGCACAGTAAATGACACTGAAAATCTTCATCCTGATATGGTTCATGGTCCATATTTGTACAATAAAGAGTTAGCTGGGGCCTTGAACTTGAAGTGTCTCATGCAGGATTTAACAGAATTTTGTTTGCCATAGATTCAATCAAAACGATGAAAAGGATTATTTTTGCTATTTTGCTTTTTTGCTTTTTGAAACGCAAAATGGTTTTGTTTCTTATCATCCAAACAACCGGAAACTATACTGTTCCTTTAGGTTCAACCCTTAGTTTATCTGAAAAGAGAGAAATATTGAAGAAGAAGAAGAAGAAGTAGAAAAGGGAGATGGTTTCTCCTTTGAGGCTGAGAGCTACATCCCAATGGCTTTTAGCATTTGCATTACTCGTTGCTTTGGTTGCCATCTTCTTTCGATTCTCCTTCAGGAAACAACATGTATGTGATCTTTGGAAAAATCTAGATTCCATTGTTTTCTCTTGAAGTTGGTCTTCTGTCTTGAATTTGCTATGCTTTCAGAGGATTTGGACGATGGAAGAGCTGGCTATGTATAATGGAACAGATGAGGGATTGCCCATACTTTTAGGAATACTGGGGTTATTTTTTTTGCTCTGTTTCTCTCTTTTTATCTGAATATTTGATCAGGCCTATATGATTGTTCTTTACACTTTACAATTTTTGAATTTTGATTGTTTTGATGGCAAGCAGCTCTGTCTTTGACGTAACTAAAGGAAGATCGCATTATGGTCCTGGGGGAGGTTACCATCATTTTGCTGGCAGGTTGTTCTTCATTCATATGGGTACTTTTTCTTTCTTAAAGGAAAATGTTTTATGTTATGCTTCTACAGAGCTCGGTTCTTTTTAAGTGCTTTTTTTGGGCAATGTTTTTACTGCTGTTCTTATTTGCTTTAATCTTCTAAAAAATGCCATTATTCAGTGCTTAGATTATCTATATAGTTTACTGGTCTAACTCAATATGCACATTGCCTCAAAATTTTGGTTGCATATATTAAATATGCTATGTACTAAAAAAATGATTCAGCTAAACGGTTTTGATCAAGTGGGCCAAGTGATACTTTTCAATCTTTCCAATCTTTCCTGGATACATTTTTCATATCATCTTGTTTCGAAGTTATCTACATCTACATTATGCTAGCACAAACTTTCTGCCTTGATAATCCTGATAGGTTGCTAATACAATCCAAAACAAGTAAATAAACTATTGAAAGAGAAGGTTGTAATCTGAGAACCAAAAAAAATAGTCTTTCTCGCTTAATACAATTGAGGCACAACTCTCCTTGAATAAAAGTAGGATTAGGTTTTTTAAACTTAACTCAAAAGGCGTTATGATTTTTATATTCTAAACATATATTATTACTCTAATATCTCTCCTCAAGTTGTTATTGTAAACATTAAGAGTTTTCTTAAAGAAACTGAAAAAGGGCCAATATGTGAGGTTTTGTGAACATATCAGTATTCTGCATAGAAGTCTCAACATACAGCCTGATAGTGCCTGAGAGATAATGTTGGCGAACAAAATCACAATCCATTTTAGTTAATTTCTATAAGCTTTGTCCATTCATGAAAATATGAATTGTGAGCAATCAATGTATCATTTTTAATATCACAATAAAGAGGTGTAGGCTTTGATTATGGATCCCAAAGCATCTAAAAGCCAAGGAAGCTAGAAAACCTATCGTCGTTGACGCCATAGATCAAGACTTGGCTTTGGTGGATAATCTAGCAATTACCTGTTTCTTTCTTTTCTAAGATACCAAAGAATATCTCAAATAAATACATCAACCTATAGGCTGGCAGCACTGTGTGATGTGTCCAGCCTAATCTGCTTCACGAAAGGCATGTAAAACCAAAGATGAAGATGAAGGGAATAGCAATCCATAATGATATGTGCCTCACAAGTCACAAGTATCTAAGAATCTGAAGGACAGTTGTCTAATGAGTAGTTCGACGAGTAGAACCAAACTAATAATATTTACTGCAAACTGTATATCAAGACGAGTAATTATGAGATACCCTAAACGGTCAATAACTTCTCAATATCAAGTGGGATCATCAAAAGTGTGCCATTTTAAGAGAATTTAACATTGTACTTAGAATGAGTAGCAACTGCTTTCTTATTAAGCTATGTTAGGTATATCCAATGCATACTTAGACTAGGACAAAACATAAGTATGCGCTGGAGAAGCGGCTTCAACACCAAGAAAATAACATAGAAGGCCTAAGTCTTTCATTTCAAATAGCTCGCAGGGTGATCCATAAGAAATGTAGTACTATCCAAATTACCTCCTGTAATGATCATATTATCCGCACACAAATGTAAAAGAATTTTTCCTTGAATGTAAAAGAATTTTGCCATGAGAAGAGCTAATGAGTGAATAAAGCAGAATCATAATGTGAGTGCTGTAGCTAGATTTAAGTAACACCGAAATGAACTTCTTAAACCAAGCATGAGGTGCTTGTTTGAGACCATAAACTGTTACACAAATAGGCTTTTGCTTGGGGTTAACAACATGAGATCCCATGTGTAAGTTTTATATTAAGCATAAAATTCTTCCTGCATAGCTTTTTGCCAATGGTTATGAGAAGAGGCTTCTTTAAAGGATGAAAATTTAATGACAAAATGTATGGATAACAAAACTGAGCAATAATCAAAGGAATAAATAGAAGATGGATGAGTTAATGATGTATACCTGTCAGGAGATCAATGAGTACTGGGTGGTTGAACACGAATAGGCTGAAAACTAGGTAGAATCTGATCAATAGATAGAGATGGAGATGACACTTATAGTATCATCTTGACTAGATGAAAATGAATCATCTTTAGAACCCTGTGTTGCTGCCTTAGGATGACGGGTATAAATTTGTGTAATGGGAGGTGGTGGATGGAAGATAAGTAGGAACTATATGAGTAGTAGAAATTATATCATAAAAAAAATGGATCAATGAAAACTAGACTAAGAGACTTGGAAGAATATAAAGTAAATACTTGATGAATAAAAAAGAATATTTTCTAGCAAGACTACATGTCGGAAAATATATAATAGATTTGTTGTCAGATTAGAACAGTGATATCCTTTTTGATTAAACCCATAAGAAAAACACCCACACACACATGCATGACTTAGCAGATAGCTTGTGTATTCATGACTAGGTAACAGAACAAAGCAAGTGCACCCAAAAACACTTTAAAAAGAATAATTAGATGTACACCCATACAAGGTATGAAAAAGAGAGACCAGAATGAGCACAAAAGGGACACGGTTAATAAGATAAATGGCAATTAAAATAGTTTAACCCCACAATACAAATGGAACATTAGCAGAAAGTAATAATGATTTCATAATTTCTACTCTATGACAATGCTTATGTTCTGCAATTTGATTTTGTTCAAGGGCATAAGGATAAGAAGTTTGATAAGATGTTTTTTCGAGGGCCAAAAATTGATAAAATTGATTGGATAAATACTCGTCTCCATATCAGAATGAAAATATTTTTCTGAAATGGCTGTATAGCATTGCAACGAAAGGGATATAGATATTGTAAAAGTTAGAGTGCTATGCATTGAATAAATCCATGTATAATTTGTGTAATCATCAATAAAATGATACTAAATAATGTGCAACTCATTTGGCACGCATTGGTGCAAGTCCACCAATATTCTAATGAAGTAAATAAAATGTGGATGAGGAAATAGTATGACTAATTTTAAGAGGCAAAGTAGAGAGTTTTGACAATTCACACCCATGACAATATGAAATATCGCTAAAATGTCATTTTTTTTTTTTTTTGAGAATGCTATAAGTAAAACAACGTAGATTGGCAGTTTAACTCAAAAGAAGATAAAGGTGAAGATGTTTTAGAATAGCAACCAAATGTGGGGTATAAAGATGATCAAACCCTTACAATTCAGCAACTCTATGGTATGTCGTAATTCCGGAGCCTGTTTGCGAATCCTGCATAACACAAATAGTAATAGTGGAGGTTATATGATATCCTCAATAAATCAATTAACTAACACATAATAAACTAGTGATGTGTTTGAGAACATGCTGAATATAATCAGTAGTGTGGTGAAATAAGTTGATACTACTAATTCTTGAGAACCATTGGTAGTATAAGCTGGTTTGGAATTATAAATAGAAGAGTAATTGGGCTAAAGTAGATTTAAGGGAGTCCTATAATTAGTAGCACCAAAATTAATCATCCAAGTGGGAGAAAGATTATCCAACCTGGAGGCTTTGTAGAGCAGGAAGATCGCAACCCTTTAGACAAAGAAAATTGTTGAAGTTGAATTGATGAAAATATTTGGGCATCTTGTTGACTTGTTCAGATAACCCAATAGACAAAAAGGTATATGTTGATTAGTAGATATATTAGACTAGGCAATAGTAGAAAATCCTTGTCCACGTTTACTATGTCGTTGTGATTGCCCAAGAATATATTGTGGGTAAGATGTGTAGGACAGATGCATGGCCTTGGGCATAAACATGACCTCAAGTATGACCATACTCTGTAAGCTACAGATAAGAGTTCTTGCAATGGCCATTTTCATGGCAAATTGGCAATAGCTACACTCATTTGAAGTGATTTTATAGTTGGGTTATATTGTCAGTTGAATGGAGCTTGTATCAGTGACAACAATAAAAGAATTTTGAGATTTAGTAATGCTAGAGATGGGAGGTAGAGTCAAAATGAGTCTTTTCTGCAATTAATTCACTCATGGCTACATCAACAATGGGCAGAGGTGTGTAATGTAAGAGAAGACTCTTAACAGACTTAAAAATCCTCTTTTAAAGCTGCCAATAATTGCGTCAAACATTGTTTTTCTTTATATTAGAGAAAAGCTGGATTTGCTTGCACTTATACAGGCTCCGTAAATGCTAATTTATCCCACAACAAACTTAATTTAGTGTAAAATTCTTGAATAGGAAAGTCACTTTGATGAAAAGCTCGAATTTAGCTTTGCAATTGATATTCTTCAACATAATTATTATGCATGTATAAATTTGCAAGAACATCCACACAACCGTAGCAGTAGAAAATTTTGATAATTGAAAACCAATATACTTGGTTATTGCATTCTTGATCCATGTGATGATTTTTGCATTGCCAGTATGCCATTCTCGTAGACTTTATATGTGATTATTAAACAAAGCTTTAGAATAAGGCCAAACTAGTGGTCCATCAATATTTTTAAAGAAAATGTCATCACATAAGACCAATATTTGAAGTTTTGAAACATCCAATTGGACGCTAATTACTTTAATTTAATCATGAAACTCCATAAAAAAAAGAAAACTAATACTTGGGGGAAAAAGAAACTGCTACAGAGATAAAAAAGTGCAAAACATAACAAACTCTGCCAAAACAGTGGCTGCTGTTATAGTACAATGGCCAAGGTCCTTTTTCTTTCTTCATAACCTGGTTCTTGATACCATGCAATCTAAAACAACCAAATAATTTATTGAAAGAAAACGATGTAATTTCAGAGCTAAAAGAATACTCTTTTTCACTCATACAATTGAGGCACAATTTTTTTAAATAAAAGTAAGATTTGGGTTTTTTAAACTAAACCCAGAAGATGCCATTACCCTTAAAATTTAAATATATATTATTACTCTAACATGGAAGTAAAGGATATGTTTATGCTTGATTTATTTAGTCTTTTATCCCTTCATAGAGTGATGTGGAGGAAAAGGATTCATGTAGGTGACCCTTAATAGTAAGGATGAATGGCTTGTTGTCATTGTTGTTGTTGTTGTTGTTGTTGTTGTTGTCGTCGTCATTGTCATATTACTCTAACATGGATGTACTATTATTTTTATGCAACCAGCTAGGTTGGAGAACAAAGAGATTGTAGAATATCTACGTGATTCAGAAGCATTAATTGGCTAACTGATTGTTGGGTATCGGCAAACTAATTTATTAGGGATTTAATGCTCATCTACAGTTTCCATTTGCACATGAAGCCTAAAATTTATTGAGTTGGACTTGAAATTGGATAGCCCTTTAATGTCCCTTGGATAATTCCATCTTGATTTTCATTATGGCATAAAGGTAGAAAACGTTTGTTTGAGAACTGGAATTAAGCAGACTATCTTTCAACAAAGGACTTGGTTAGTTTCATCTAGAAGCTTTTTTTGTGAATTCATGTTTATAGGTTTGTGATGTCCACTTAAAACATATTGTCTTGATTTGCATATTTGCATTACTTCACAGATAGGTCATGAACCTTATTTTAAATTGGCTGCTTTTCAAATTGATTGCTTTTGACATGCTATATTTGCCAATCTAAATATGATCAAATTGGCTTCTTCCTGTAAATATCAAAGAACTTCTAATTAGAGTGAAGTTTGTTCACTTTCCTATACTTTGTGGTTTAATTTGAACTTTAGTATTCATGCCACACATGATGATGGTTTATTAATTGCATATTGATAACTCTATTCGTTGTAAAGTACTTTAACTTTACTTTTGACCTCATTAGTTATTTTTGCATTAGATTTGGTAGTTTGTATTTCCAATTTTTTGCTATATTTTGACCTTGATGTTGAATAATGATTGTTCTGTTGGCATTAGGGATGCATCACGGGCATTTATTTCTGGAAACTTCACAGGTAACCCTAGATTTTTCTTTCCATATGCTTTAGTTATTTTATGAACAGATTTCTCTTTTATGCATATAAACGGTTCTTATTTCTATACCATTGATGTTGCCATGCAACAAAGAATCACTGGTAGACATTGATATGTTACTTGGTGTCCCCAACCACCTCCAACCAGCCGTCTCCAAAGATTAAAAAGAGACAGTTGTAGTCTTAACATATTTATTCCGATTACTATTGAATTAGTCAACATATGGTCTATTTTTAGATAGAAGTTTCCCCGTCGAAAAAAAATCCAATGAAGTTTTATTGAACTTTAAAAGAATCTCTATCCCAACTAATGCCCACTTAAGTCTAAGCTGTTATAATCAGCTTATATTACTAACATTAATTATGTGCTGAAACCTTGTTTTTGCTGTACATGTACAGGTGATGGCTTGATTGATTCTCTACATGGCCTGTCTAGTTTAGAGGTACGAGAATTTAATAATGTCGCTCTCATAATTTGAAATGTTTACATTATCTTCAAATCCAGTGGCCACAGTACATTTGAATTACTTGGTAGCCTATTAACTGTATTGTTCATTATTTACGAATTCTATAACTCCCTTTCCTGGCTGAGTTATTGCTCTTAACCATGATATGTAGTTAGGCATTGGACTAATTTTGCACATTTGCAAGGGAATGATGTGCATCAGAACCTTTTGTATCCATGTAGCGCATATTCGTTAGTGATGACATAAGGAATTAGTTTACAGCATGCAAGTGACATATATACTTGTAGTTTAGTAAAGCAACACTTAAAAATAAAAAAAATGGCTAGTTACTAGGTTGGTTTATTATCTCTTTAATCATTTTTTCGCTAGCTACCATTGCTATATGACTACACTTTGTAAAATCTCGACGGTTCAAATATTGTTATGTATTCGGCCATATTTCTTAGAAGAAAAAAAAAATCCATTCAGTTTTTCGCTATCTTTTTCATGTTTGTCAAGCATCTCTTTTTTTTTTTAATCATTTTATTTAATTCAATGCTGACTTAGTTGCTTCTACAGCATTCATGTTAATTTCTGGTTGGTTCTGATTCAATTTTTTTATAAGTCATTTTCTTTGACTTTCTTTATCATAATAAACATTAGTTGTCTTTCATTTTTCTTCTTGTTTATCCTATATATCTCTTACTTTGGGTATTTCTACGGCACACTTTCATAGGTTGTGCAATTTTATAGCGTTATTTCTTTCAACTTCTTGATTTCAAATGCTAATATAACCATTATTTTGGAGCATATTTGAATGTAAACCTATTGTATGACTTTTTTATTTAATTGAGATTTACTGTTTTGCTTTTTCTTGCAAGACTGTTGCAACAATTGTGACAAATGGAAAACTACTAAATAAAGGTGGAGTCAAAAAAGCAGACGCCTCTCTCTAGCTCTTATATCTCATTGCCACACAATCAGATATTATGTATGAAACTAGACTACTATCACGTTTCATGCAAAGTTTAAGCTAGATTCACTTTGGAGCTGTCAAAAGAATTACACAGTTTTTAGGGGGAACAATAGATTATGGCATTTGGTATTGGCCAAGTGGAAGTAAGAAGTTATTTGGATATGCAAACAATGATTGGGCAAGCTCAACTGATAATAAGAGTACATCTGGCTATGCCTTCACATTAGGTTTTGTAATGTTTTTATAGGCATCAAACAAGCAAGACTCAGTGGCACAATCTATAGCAGAAACCGATATGTGCCAACTGTTGCTATTGCAAGTCAAGCAACGTGGCTTTAAAGAATATTAAGAACATTGGAGAAGTACATGGTGGACTGACTTCAATATTAAGCCACAATAAGTCTATGATAGTTACTGCAAAAAATCCAGCTTTTCATGGAGGAACCAAACATATTGTCATTAAATATCACGTCGTACAAGAGATGCGAAATGATGGAAAGGCCAAGCTTAAGAACTGCAAGACTAAACATCAAGTAGCTGACATATTCACGAAGGCTACCATAGATTAGTTCGTGGCACTTTGGAGTATATTGAAAATGGATCAAGGAAGAGCATTAGAATATTGATCCATTTTCTAGAGCTTTCATCATAACCCTATATAGCCAATTCATTTCACTGCTATATTAATTCCATTGCATACAAAGAAAAGTCTATTCTTTGTGATGAAAACTCTAGAAAATTGATAAATATTCCAAATACTCTTTTTGGTCCATTTTCGATACTTCAGAATGTCATGAAGTTAGTCGTGGTAGTTGTCATGAATATGTTAGCCCCTTGATCTTCATGTTGTATTTCTTGTACGAAGTGATATTTAATGGCAATATGTTTGGTTCTTTCATGAAGGACTCGATATTTTGATGCAACTATCAGACTTGTTGTTGCTAATATTGGAGTCGGACTAGTGTGTATTTCTCCAATGGTCTTTAATATTCTTCGGAGCCATATTGCTTGATTTGCAATAGCAGCAACTTGGACATACTCGGTTTTTGCTGTAGATGCATTTCTCTTATTATTAGTTGAGCTTGCCTAATCATTGTTTATGTATCCTAGTAATTTTACACTTTCACTTGGCCAATGCCAAATGCCATAATCTGTTGTTCTTCCTAAACGTTGTAGAACTCTTTTGACAGCTCCAAAATGAATCTGATTTGGGCTTTGCATGAAACGTGATAGTAGACTATTTGCATATATAATATTTGGTCATGTAATAGTGAGATAAAATAGGCTTCCAACGATGCTTCTATAGAGAGGCATCTGCATTTTTTACTCCATCTTTATTCAGCAGTTTTCAATTTGTCATGAGCGGGTGTTTCAACTGTCTTGCAAGAATTCATCTTAAATTTTGTCATGAGGTTCTCAGCATATTCCATATGTGAGATGAAAAATCGTTGTCAATTTATCTCAATTCTAAGGAAATAATGCATTAAGCCTAAGTCATCTTGAACGGCTTCATTATAACTTATTCAAATTGTAGAACCATTTTCTCACTGTTCTTTGTATATATGAGGTCATCTGCATATTGAGAGATAATAAGAGTATTTGATTTACCTTGGGTTTTGATGTAGAGAGTTGGGGTGGGTACTTTTCTATGGTCATTTTTTATTTTGAGCATCGAACTTCAATTTGTATCATTTTGGTCACTCAAATTGTAATTTGTGTTCACAGGGTACCAAGAGGATTACTGGGAGAATTTGATGACATATACACCAGATTTGCCATGTTAACACCGGTTTGTCACTCCATCTGCATACATGGATATGACACGTCATCAAAGAGTGCATGTGGCCACTCTTATTGACATGACACATGCCATGTCAGCCCGGTGAACTGGTCGATAAAAATGGTCACGTGGCTCTCTTTGATAATGTGGCATATCTAGTTATGCAGATGATGCATGAACTGGTGTTGACATGGCAAATCTGGCATATATGTCATTAAATTCTCCATGGATTCCCCTTGGTACCCGGATGAATACAAATTAAAGCTGGGTGACAAAAATGATACAAATTGAAATTCAATGCACAAAATGAAAACTAACCATAGTACGATACCCACCCAAAAAATTTACCCTGGAGAGTTGACTCACCCTTGGTCCCGAATCTTTGTTCCGTAAAGTATTTATTAATTTTGTTGTATCATGCTTATGGTGTTTGCTTTAACCCGTATGGCGCCTTCTTGAGCTTTAGGACTTTTTTTCTTTGCCTTTGGGATGAAGCCTTGTGATTGCTCTTCATAGATTTCTTCGTATAGATATCCATTTAAAAATGTAGACTTTACGTATATATATTATTTTATCAATTGCTATTCTTTTTTTTTTTTTTTAAAAAATGAGCAACCAGTGTAATTAAAAGCACTAGGTGCCTTTGAGGTGATGCACATGTAAATTGCCTGAGACACTCGGCGTCACCCTAGGCGCTCACTTGAGTGACATGAAGCGCTATTTAAAAAAAAAAATTACAAAACAATATTGAAATTGCTTAAGATTAAACTTAAATTAATATAATAATTATCTACTAAAATATCGAAGATCCAAAATAAAAATATAAACATAAAATCACAAAAGACAATCTAAGCTTTCAAGTTTAGTATGTCAGACCTTAATCTTTCCCAATTAAACTTTCTTAATTTTCATGTGAAAACTCTTAAGTTTTCTTCTTAAGTTTCTCAGTTTTTTTTTAATTTATATTTTTAATATCTTTCTTTGTTTTGCTTAGCAGGTAAGGTTATTCTCTTTTAAAAAGTCTATGTATTCCTTTTGTTGCTTTAATTTTGTTTGAAAAAATAGATTACCTCTCTTCTCTTAATTATTACACTTTCCAAGTATAATTATTTATTTTTCCTTTTTAAACGTATATTTATTGCTTTATAATATAATTTCGTAAAATGCATTTAAAAATCTGTTTAAAAAAAAAAGAAAACTAACAAAGGCAATGCTTTCTTGCCTTTTTTATCTTGTGCCTGTGCTAAGATGCTCGCCTAAAGCAGCACTTCTTTAACTGTGTCTTGCCTAGAGGGTTATGAGGCGCTATAGCCTCGCCTCGTCTCGTCTTGCTTGGGTCCCGAGGCGAGCTCTTTTTGCGTTTTTAATAACATTGTAAGCAACCTTTTAAGATGTGCTATTGTTCTTTGTTTTACTTTTTTTTTTTTGTCTTTGTTGCAGGTAAAAGGTATTGTTGACTGGCGGAAGTTTTACTTCGAAAGATACAGGTACATTTCTGCACTCCTAAATTCGTTTGTAATAGTCCCATGACTACACATTTATCTTGCACCTTCATCTTTTCAAATGAACCAAAATTAAATAGAAATTCTTATTGCTGCGTTTACACGGTGAATACACTATGTTTATTAAACATTACTTTTAGGGAAAAACAGAAATGCAAAACTCCCATTCTGGTATTGAAATATGAATTGCAGCAAAAGTCTAGAGCTAGTTGTTCCTATTCATTATCATAATCAAAATATCATTTTATTTTGATATCATGACATTCTCTCATAAATAAATGCTACATTATAATAGGAGATACTGTACACCCAAATGTACGGAGTTTTGGTGTTGCTTAGTTGAGCATGCAATTGTTCAGATATTGGGTGTATTGGTTGTTTGCAACCAGCTGTTTCAATTTATTGGGTTTTTTCTGGTGGAAAATGTGGTCCAGAAATCCACTGAACTTCTGTTACCTAAAACCATACATGTTTTGTCTTGAGTATAATAACTCAGACACTGTATCCACTCGCTTTATTCATTGAAAATCTAGAAGTATATCTGAAATTTTATAAATTTGTACCATCTACTTGTGTCAACCCACTGATAGCTTGTCTTAGTAAAGGTTGAACTAGAATTGGGCTTGAATTGCCCGAGAAATTAAACTGTTGCTGGTCATTGGTCTCTTTATCCTTGAAGCTCCTGTTTCGTTCTCGTTGACTTTGAATTATGGCCCATATACCAGGATAGTTTCTGGTTGTTAGTAAAAGGTAGATTTTGCTAACTTTTATCATCAAATGGTGGTGTGCATCTAATCATGTTGATTGCTTGGGCTCAACTACGCATATAGTCAGCAAACCCCCCCTTAAAAATATTAAACAAATAAAGGAGGAGACACTTTGACATTTTGAGTTTGTCAAATAGAAATATATGATAGGGATTTTTCCACCAACATTGGTACTATTTATTTTACCCCATAAAGGAGAAGTTTTGCAAGGCTCACGAATTCTGCAGCCTCGAAATTGGGCTTCCAAGAAAACACTCTTTTTGTCCTATGGAGTATGGTATGGCTGATGATACGTTGACACTTGGATAAGGATTTTTGAAGTGTCGTATTTATGCAAAGCTTTTATGGAAGACCACTTTAAATGTTTCCATTGCAAAATCTGTAAACCTGAATCTAAGGAACTAAAACACTTGATGCCATGAAAATGGGAAGTAGGCCACATTGCATGGGTAACAAAACAGTGCTTTCTGTGATGAAGAGTGTATATCATTGGGATGATGGCTGTTAACAGAGAAGTGGTCAGGGAAAATGAAGGCTGAAGGCCTAGGTAAGATGGTGTTGGTTGTGTTTCAACAGGAGTTTTGTTAAACGGCAAGTGGAGGGGAGATGTATCTTTAGCAATTAACTTGAACCAATAGAGACCAACTACGGATGTGGTTCAGGATGAAGTAATGCTCATTTGTTTCCATCTCTCAAGTCTTTATTAGTATTGGCATTTATTCTTAATCTGATAATAAATATAATTCTCAAATGAAATCAGTATGATGGTAGTTTTGGACTTTTTCCAAAGTGTTTTACATAGATACACAAATAATTTGGAAAACTGGCCAATCGAGGTAGGTAAAGAAGGAGAATTATCCACTGCAACCATAATTTCCCATATTTATGTCAACTTAAACTCAGAACCTCTCTCTTGAGGATCATATGGGTTGTGTTGCTTTACATTTTAGTGTCAATACCATGCACTTACGCATTAACAACAAATTGCATGGTGCTTAATTGTTTCTAGCTAGGAATTGCACATACATTACTTTTATTGTCCGTAGCATATTGGTCATTGAGTTGTTTGTTATGGACCAAGTCAATTAACGATTATGTTTAAACTTGAAGAAATGGTTTCATGTTAGTTTGGTTCCGGATTATTTCAGAAGAGATATGAATATGAGCAATTTAAGATTGGCAGGTATCAGTATGGATGAAAATAACATAATCCGTAAAGCTTGGCTATGAAAATATGGTTTTTGATTCGCTTAACTTCATTTGCTGTCAGATATGTGGGTAAACTTGTGGGTCGATACCATGACAGTCAAGGTAATCCAACTAAATACTTGAAGGGGGTTGAATCAAAGGCCAAACGAGCAGCTCAGCTTGAAGAGAAACAAAAAATTGAAGAGGCAAAAATTCCAAGTTGCAACTCAAAATGGAGCCAGGAAGAGGGAGGAGAGGTACTTCCTGCTTGTCTAACTATAATTATCAAACAATTTCAAGGTTACTTTTCATCCATGATATGTGAAATATAATTCCTTAATATGAAGTATGCTGTGACTTTTTTTACTAGAATAATTTAGCCTCATCTACCATATGATTTCCATAAAAAAAATGATTCTTTTTAAAATTGCCTTAGTAATCTTCAGCCATGTAATTTATATAGATTCATCTGTCTATATGTTTTTCATTCATCTAATTACAGTTGAACTTTCTTTATCAACTTTGTTGGAACCAAGTTACATAACTTAACACCCATCTACTTAGTTTTGATATTAATGAAATACTCTAATTAGGGGTTTATTTTAACCAATGCTACATTACTGATTTGGTATATAATAATACACTTATTTTTAGGTTTTAATGCATTTTTGGTTCTTGTATTATAGTTCATTTTGATTTTTGGTTTGAAAATGTTTAATATGGTTCATATAGTTTTTTTCTCTCATTTTCATCCTTGAAATTGATATGATTTGACACCTAGTAACCGTCATTATCTCATAAGTTGTTTTAAGAATTTATTAAAACAACTTATAAGATGCTAACATGGCTAATTACAATTAGCTTGGTATGCCTCATCACCATTCACTTTAGCCCTAAATTTGATGCCGATTTGAACCAAATGGAAAGTGTAAAGACCATATTCAACATTTTGACAATACCACAACCAAAATGGACAATACTTCAAATTATATGAACCAAAAAAAAAAAAAAAATGCACATAACCCTGATTTTTACAATTTCCATGGTTAGGATCGAGATTACTATATTCTTTCTCATGATTAATGTTGTAGAACTAAGAACTAAGGCTTGGAACCTAATATATTATCTTATTGTGAATACTTTTCTTTTTTTCTTTCATGTATATGTTGTTAGATGCAAGCCAAATATATTATTTGGGTCCAATTTAACTCAAGCTTTTTATTGGATGAGAGACCCATGCTTATATTTCACATCCATATTTATCAAATTTACCAACATTAAACTATAGTTACTATAATTTGCTCTTTTGATATACACAACTCTATTTTAACTACTCACATCACAAACGACCCATACAAAATCAAATCTTTGGTACCATGTTAAATGTCAAGCAATGACTTAAATTTATAGGATGAAAGAGCCACACGCTTATATAATCAGATTTTAGATTTATATTTACCAAATGAACTAATATCAGAGTATAGGTATTCTAATATATACTCCGGCTCTTTGTTTTTTTTATCAGGTTTGGTGCGAAACTGGATATCCAAGACTAGTGAAGAGGCCTGTTGATATTGCTTTAACCGGTAGGGTGAGCCAGAGGTGTGCATGCTACAAAGAAGATGAACTCGGCAAACCAGGTTTGGTAGTATACGATGGCTGTGATTATTTGTCAAAAGTTTGCCGAGTATAAATATAAAAATTGTATGATTTAAACCTTTTTTTTTTCAAGCAATTTGGTGTGAGGTTTTTGTACATATTACTTTACTGATTGGTGAATGTTTTGATCCTAGAAAAAGAATGGGAATTGTACCAAAGATTTAAAAATATATATATATAATTCGAATTCTTAAAATGCATTTTGGTTGTAAAAATAACTCTGATTGCTTTTTGTCTTTGCTAATTTAAGTTTTTTTTTGTCTAAAAGAACTAGTTGACTTAATTGGTTTTACAAAAAGAACAAAAGAGGTTTTGGTTTTTTTATTGTTAAGGTTATTTTTTTCCGGCAATTCAAACCAACTTTTGTGAATGCAAAGGGTTTTATTTTTTAATTAAAAAATTGTCATGAAAGTACTCAGTCGTACTTGGAATTATTACTTTTATTTTGTGGCAAATTGGACTAAGAAAATTTGAATATATTTTCGCATATTAATAATCTCTACCATAGCTGTTTAATTTCCCTTCTTGATCATTTTATTTGAATCATGTTTAAATACCATTTTAGCAGTTCAAATTAAAAATAATCCCATTTTGGTGAATTCCTTGAACTTTTCCGCCCATATATAAGTGGGATGTACAGTAATTTCATATGAACTATCCAATTTTTGTCTGTACAATATCTAAATTAATCATAACTGTTCAATCTCATTTCCACTAGACCTACAGTGGTAAGAATCATGTTAAATTAATCATAACCATTCAATCTCATTTCTTCTAGACCTACGGTGCAAGAATCAATTAAACAAAACAAAAATCAGAAGAAAATGATATCAATCCGTTTGTTCAAAGTACACTCGTTGGTTACTGTTTTGGTCATTGTTCATGAACATCTCTCTCGACGTTCACAGGAACATCCCTCAGAATATTTTTACTCTTTATATAATGGTATATTATAAACAGTTTTTTTTTTATATAAATTATTACATAAGAAAAACCATTCTAATTACACCTTTTATGCGTCTAGTGTCGATACATGGGAGTGATGAGCACATTCTGATTCTCATGTTTGATTCAGGTTTGAGTGGATTTAAAGTAAAAATAAAAATTATATTATTGGAGAAAATTATTTTAAAATTTTTTTTATTATAACAGCAATCATTTGGCTCAAGTAGTTAGTGACACTAAAAATAAATTTTTTGTGTTGCGTGCTAAATGGTGAGAGTTCAAATACTCGTTGAACAAATTAATTCACAGGTGATGTGGCACAGCCCACACTCACACGCCATAAAAACATGTGTTTGTCGACTTTTTTTAAAAAAATAATATTATTATATTTCTAAATAAATACCGAAGCAGCTTGTTATTCAAATCTTGTTAATGCTCTAGGATGGGTTCTAACCTTGAACTTGATGGATTCTAATGGATTTTGGAACATTTGAACCAATTAATTGATTTCACAGCTTGGTCAACAGATTCGGAATGATTAATTATTTTTTATACGTATACTATATTGATTTTAAAATTAATAATATTAGCTAATAATGGGGTTCAAGTGACAGAGGTTTAGTCACACTTAGTTTTTATTTTTTTAAATATTTATCAAAATGGTACTAGAGTTATTTTATTTATAAAAACGGTTTTGGAATTATCTTGTCAATTACAGAGTCACCACAAGGGCATAAAAAAGGCATTCAACAAAGCTTCTTGGGAAGCTTTTGGTTTTTTTTTAACTTCTTTTAAAAATACTATTGATGACCTATAGATTTTATTTTTAATGAACCTATTTGCTTTAAAAGAAATTATTTTTTTTTTAATTTTTTCCCCCACATATACACATCATATAGTTTCATATAGTCATACATAAACATTATCAACTAAGTTAACTATTATATAAATATGGGATAGAAAATAGATTTTAGGTATAAATATCAAAATGGTCCCTCTATTTTTCGTTTTCCGCCCTTTTAGTCCTTCTAATATAGAATCCGTCCTTTTGGTCCTTGTATTTGCACATTTTTGTCCTTTAGTTGTAAAATCTGCCCTTTTGGTTCTCATATCTACACATTTTCATCTTTTTTGGTCCCTCTAATTCATCAACTAGAAAGACCAAAAAGGCAGATCCGTCAATTAGAGGGACCAAAAAGACAAAAATGTGAAAATGCAAGGACCAAAAAGACGGATTTTATAAATATGAAAGTTAAATATTTATTTTGTGCATATTTTATTGTTACATTTTGTGTCTTAATTATTTATATAAATTAATTATTTTACTTTAAAATATATCTGTATATATATACACTAATCCTACTATGATGATATTTATATATTAAAAAAAAATTGTGGGTATTTATATATTATTTCCATATTGAGTTATATAAGTAAAAAAATCCATTAATTATAAAATATTTATAAAATATTAGCAGGTTCTATTATATTCATATTGGACGTAATTATCATAAATATTAAAAAAAAAAAATCACTGGTCTTTTGATAAAAAAAAATATTAAAATTAATACAATAAATCTTATATGGGTTGATGGGCAATTCAATAGTTCGTAGGTTTGCAAGACGCATGTTGTTTGTGTCATAACTACAATATGCCTATATGGTACTTCATGTCATGATTTATTAGGGCAACTTTAATTGTTAAACTATCCTAGAGTTTGATATCCATATCACATCATCAATCCATTAAATTCTTACCAATTAAACTATCTCCCATAACAGTTATACTATAAAATGGGACTTATAATAATCAATTAAACTCATATCCATTAAATTATATCTCATACTATAATTGTTTAATAAAATCTTAAATGTTGTTAATAAATTAATTAAATAATATATTTTAAAAATTATATTACAAAATAAATATTTAAAATAATTAAAATATATGAATAATAAAAAAATGTTATATTGTTTTGAAAAATAATTAATTTGTGATGATAAAATTAAAAATTAAAAATTTGGATTAAAAATTTATTCAAAAGAGTGGGTTCCATTACTTTTTAATTTAAAAAATAAAAAATAGATGGGACTCACCCATTGAGCGTTTGGTGGCACCAAACGTGTGGCACCAAACCCTCAATGGGCATAGATTGATAGACTACTATAGGAGTTATAAAAGCCTGACTATTATTATTAATACTAAGGCTTACTAGAGCTATTTTAACTAGACTCATAATAAGTTATATATGTTTGCACGAATAATACTATAACAATATTATCTAAAAGATAAATCTTTCTATTTTGCAAAAGATAAACTATGCTACTATTTAATAAATAAATTAAACTATCCCGCGGGAAATAATGATACCGAATTAGAAAATCAATTAGTAGACCTAGATTTAGACAGTATGGAAATATAAGGAATTTGTATGCATATACATAGATGATATTCTAGTTTATAGTAAGAATAGAGGAGACCATATAGGGCATTTAAGAATATCATAGTGATTTAGAGGATTCTTCTCCTAATAATTTTAGCTAGTTTAATATAGTAGACTCTAGCCTCCCCATTTAATATCAGAGCTTGGTTAACAATTAAAGGAAAATGAGAGAATTAATAGATGCTACAGGACCAGAGGTAGCCAAGAATCCATAAAACAAATTAAGGAAAATGGCAAGAGCTTAGTACATACAGGACTTATAGTTATAGGGGTTTAATACTCATGAGCTCAATAAACCCTCATCAAACTCCCATTAAAGTTGCCTTTAACATAATAGGAAAGTTTGATTTGAGGTATAATGAAAATCCATTTATCCCTGTAAAGAAAGTGTGTGTATGTTTGCATAACACAATGCCATATATTGATACCATTACAAGCAGGGTTCTTGTATATGGGGAATTTGATTCTCCATGTATAGAGGGAATCTGATTCTCCTTATATAGAAGGTTTATGTATACATGCATGACACAAAAATGCCATGAATTGATGGCACAATAAATAGGATTCAAGTGTTGAGGGAATTCCAATTGCATGGAAGATGTATGTATGCTTACATAACACGAAATGTCTAATCTTAATGGTACAATAGGTATCACTTGGGTGTAGGAGGACTCCGATTCCCCTTATAATGTTAGTGTATGTATACTTGCATGATATGATATGTCATGTCTCGATAGTACAATAGATAGAGCTTGGGTGCAGGGAGAATTCGATTCCCTTTATAAAAAAAGTGTATGTAGTGCCTTGATAATATAGTAGACAAGACTTGGATGTAGAGGGAATCTAAATCCCCTTTTACTCGAATGTGTATATGTCCCTCTCACCATACGATTCCTTTCTAGAATATGCAAAGTTTCATTTATAGATCCCTTCCACTCCATTTCCCTCTTCCTCAACTTTAGATTCTCTCTCTCTCTCTCTCTCTCTCGTTCTCTCTCGTTCTCATAACCATCAACACTCAAATTCTTTGTGGGTCTAAAGTTGTTGTTCAAACGATTTAAAGATCGTAGTGTGAAGAATGCAATATCCAAAAAAGCTAGTAAACATTTATTGGAGATGCATATCATGAACAGTTTAGAATAATCTTATTATATCAATTTAATTTTTTTTATAATCCATATATGAACTTTTTTTAGGATAACTGCTAATAAGGTAACAGTGATAGATTGTTGGGTTGGACATTTATAAGAGACCAACAAAAAACCTAACTATTTGTAGTGCTAATCAAGGTTGTCAAACCCAGATCAGCCCGCCCGGTTTGACCAAAAAAGCGGGAACATGCCATGAGGCCGGTCTAATTACACCTTTTAACTCGGTCTTCATATAGCCTGGTAAAAAATGGGATAACCCGGCCGGTTTGCCCAGAAACCGCTAGACCCAGCCCGGTTAAACGGGTTAAAAAAATAAGGAAGCGAGGAGCTGGGAGTGTGAATGTCGAAGAGGAAATGAAGGAGTGGTTGCGAAAGGAAAAATATAAAAGAAAATGGAGAAGTGGGAGAGTTCGTGGTAGGAGAGAGAGAGAGAGAGAGAGAGAGAGAGAGAGATAGATAAGTGCTTGTGTGTTAAAAATGCGAAGTGTTCTTTCCTTACAATGAGCATTACTTTTATCAGATTTAAGCGCTAATACATGTGTATTTGTGTTCTTTTGCGCATGTATAAAGTTATGTATTGAGAAAAGAAGCCAAAAGTAGATCGTGAATACACTATTTGGTGGAATCTTGGAAGGAATAAATGAGAAGACACAAGTGGGGCTCTAAGATACGTGAATGTGTGCCAACCTCCATGTATTCAAACCATTACAATGAGTTGGAGGGGCACGAAAACAGTCACATTTGCGTATCCCGACTTGTGCATTGATAGCAAGATCTTCACCAACGAGGCTTTTGATTGAAGAAGAGTTGCGATCTATGGCATAAACATGTGCCCGTTTATGTTGCCTCAATGAAAAGTGTGGAATTGGGGGTGTTTCGGCGGAGTACTGTAGCAGGTTACTATAGTAAATTAATGTAGCAAGATATTGTAGCAGTTACTATTCACAGCCGGCCGAAAATCAGATTTCTAGAGAATCTACACAGGCGTGTGGAAATTCCACAGGGGCATGTGGATGCCCGATTCCAACCCTATTTAAGCTGCGATTCAGCTCGATTTTGGGGATCTTCTTTTCCCCTTCTCTCCAACTTTTATCTATCTTTTGAGAGGCCGTTAGCTAGGGTTTTGAGAGGCTTTTGGCACGTCTTTGGAGTGGTTCTCCGGATTCGACACCGTGCTTCGCTTGGAAGAATGTTATTGGGGGAGCTTTCGTCGGCACCGATCTTGCGAGGTGTGCCCTAGGCCGGACAAAGGGACCTTTGGAGAAGACGAGACTACTCCACAAGACCATCGACATGAATACCGAGGGGGGTTTTCCTATGGATTGCTTATCTTTACTTTCAATTTCATTGTTGATTGTATTGTGCTCCATAGAGAGCTAAACCCCTAGTGGGTACTTGGATTTTTGTAAACCCTAGGATGTTATTGTTTCATTGATCTTCCATTATGTTTTCCTTAATTGATGCTTTTAATTGAGTTCCAATCTTGAATGCTTGTTGAATGATTTCTCCCTTAGAGTGACACTAGGGTTGAGAGTCAATATTGGTAATCTTTGTGGATGGGTGACACGACATGAGGATTAGACAAAGTTAGATTGGAAAGGGTTGAGAGGGTGAGTCGAGAGGTAGCGGAGCGTCCCCTTTCTCCTCCGGTGTGATTTATCCTACCTCCATATCCTAGAGTTCTTTGTGGTTATAATAGAATGAAGTGCTAAGGGATGAACTCCGCTGGGGCTTAGTTACGCGAGTAACAGAGTGAAGCATTGAAGTGAGTTTAGTATCTGGGCTTAATTGTAACTAGGGGTCTTTCGCCTGGATGAAAAGGTTAGATCTACATATAGGAATAGGGTTTATCACTTGGAATCCCTAGAACTCCATGCAACTTTGTGCAGTGTGAGGTGTTGAGACTGAGCGATTTCTCCACTGGAACATAGTGTAGGGTTAGTCACGGTTAACCTTATGTTTGGGACCGGGTGCTTTAAGATTTTCACGACTCATTGAGCATTAATTAGGAAGTATAATAGTAGGTTTTGCACTTGAAGCATAAGTCCTAGGGGGAGTATTGTCTGAGTACCCCACTTCTATCGATTACCTTACCTCTCACTTACTTGTGCCTCTCATTCTTGTTCCTTTTATTTCAGTTTACATCACATCTTATCAACACAATCATTATTCATCTTCACTTGGTTAAGTAGCAATTTAGGTATTATTCATCTTCACTTGGGATTTATTACTTCGATAAACCCGTGCACTTGCGGGTCACACGCAAGGAGCGTTCTTAAGTTTTTGGCGCCGTTGCCGGGGAGTAGGCGCTTAGAGATACTTTGCACTTTGCTATCTTAGCTATTCATTCATTCATTCTATTTCATATCTTCTTATTCTACCATCGTTCTAATTTTGTTTTCTTTATTTTGGTGCAGCTCCAAGTTATGACCCGAGGAAACCCTTCGATATTAATTGAAGGTGATCCCGAACTTGAACGTACACTCGGAAGAAGGGGTAAAGAACCTGTGCAAGAACCATCGAATCTAGCTGAAATGGAAGTTGAAGGGTCTGACAGATGGCAGAACATAATGAACAATAGAGAACACTCTCTGATTACGCCAGACTATCAGTATTGGGGATACAATCTAGCATTGCGCGGCCCCCAATCACAGCTCAAAATTTTGAGCTAAAGCCGGCATTCATCCACATGTTATAGCAGTCCGCACATTTCAATGGTTTAGCCGATAAGGATCCAAACACTCACATAGAGAACTTCTTGGAAGTGTGTGATATGCTCAAGATCAATGGTGTTACGAATGATGCCATCAAGTTGAGAGCCTTCCCATTTTCCTTGAAGGGGCGAGCGAAGCAGTGGCTACACTCATTATGTAGAGCATCGATCACTACATGGAGGGAGATGGTAGAAGCTTTTCTTGCCCGTTATTTCCCTCCCGGAAAATCTGCAAAGCTTAGGAATGAGATCTCGTCCTTTGTGCAAATGGAATTGGAGTCTCTATTTGAGACATGGGAAAGGTTCAAGGAACTCCTGCGAAAATGTCCGATAACATGGGTTTCTAGAGTGGATGATCATTCAGACTGTTTACAATGGCATTGACGCCAATAGCATTGGCGCCAATGTTAAAGGCATTGGCATGGGATGTTTATTGACCAAATTCGAAACCCGCTGGACACAGTGGTGGTAATGAGTAGTCAGTTGCAAAATGAGGGTTTTCAACCCAAATCTTGTGTTACTAAGTGAGGACGCATGGCCAAAATATTATTTTAGGCTATACTTACACCCTACACTAACAACAGTTTGTTGCATTTATCAAAAAGTAAATAAATAAAAATTAAAGATGGCTATGTTCTTTTCATACGAGTTGTGTTATAATTCATCTCACTCCAATGTTGTTGTTTTCAGTTTTAACAAAAGTTATATACAAATCAACACCCCACAACAACAATTACAAAGTAAGTAAATATTTGGAAGAAATAAAATATGCATGGCACTGAAACTAGAATGTCCTGCAAAGCTAATTTTAATTATTATTTATTAACAAGATAGTTTTTTTTGTTACATGCATAATTATAGGTATTGCATTATTTATGTTTGATGACATTTTATTCTTGGGTTGCATGGTATAAAAATCAAATTAATGACATATTTTATTCTCTATGTTACTTACTACCGAAAGCAGTTCACAACCAATGAGATAGAATGTGATTTTGTTTCATTATTACTTGCCACATGCCGTACTGCAATATGTGATAGAGTGATATTTCTCAGCCACTAGAGTAAAGACTCTTGATAGCATTGTGGGTATTTATAATTGATAAATATTGAACTGGACCACTACAGAATTGTCAGACCAAACCCTGTTATTGAGAAAAAGAGTCATTTTGGTACATAAAGTCCTTGTTATTTTATGGTGTTATTAAATTTATGTATAAATTATATTACTTTGATGGTGTCAACTAGTAATAACTATTGGAGGTTATATACAGACACGTTGGGTTATATAATAAATACATGAAGGTTTGTAGTTATTCAAGATGAGATGTATTACTCCTATTGTAGGAGAGAATATTCTAGATTGTGTTTTCATATCTATTAGATGAAAATCCAGCTTGTTAATTTCTTGAAAATCTAGTCGGTTAGTTCTTAGCCAAAGTAAGCTTAATGGAGCTTAAGGCATTTTTAATCGTTATACTATCATAGAGTTTGATGCCCATGCCACCTCAATAATTCATTAACTATCTCCCATAATGGTTATACCATAAAACATAGGATACCCGTATGTTAAAACTAGGTTGATTTTGGACATTTGGATAATTTTGTGAATTTTAAGGATAAAGACAATTTTGCACATTTAATGGGGGGAAAATATGAAAATTTTTGAAAATTTTGGAAATTATTTGAAAAATTTGGAACTTGGGAAGATGGATGGACATTTTTAATATTCATAATAGAGTAGAAAATTTAAAGATGAGGAAGTGGAGAAATATATATATATATATATATATATATATATATATATATATATATATATATATATATATATATATAGGTTTTGTTTGTGAAAGTGGGTGTATTTATAGAGATAAAAAGCTTTAAAATTAAAAAATTCTAACCGTTCAATGATGCAACGGGTAACACCTTTAAAAAAATCTTTAATTAAAAGATAGAGGGCACTAACCTTCTCTAATGGGTAGAAAAATCATTGAGAGCTCAATCATTTCTCTACCCATTAGAGATGCTCTTAGTTCAATATCTCAAAATATATAAATATATATAAATAAAAATTAAATGACCGAAAAGTATAAAAAGAATCGGAGAAATTGAACGGGAAAGTTATAAATTTTTAGGGAATTATAAATAATTTTATTTTTTAATATAATTTGAATAGGGGTAGACCAAAACCAAATTGGTTTTAAAAAAATATATTAAATATAAAAATAAATGGTGTATAACCAATAAAAAAAGTTTATTAAAATGTAATAACAAAGTTTAGAATATGTGGTTTTAGGATAATCTAAGAAATTTGAAATTTAAATTTAAAATCAGAAATATTAGAACGGTTTTGTTGAAAATGAAGCTACACTACTAAAATCATGTTTGTTTAAAATATTAATTTATAAAAATAATTAAATATCGATAAGTCACACTAGAGACGGATGCAGGATTTTTCTTTAAGGGCAGGGGGCAAACTAATATTAAATATAAAAATTATATAATGAAACATAAGTGCATCAAAAGTTTTTGTCATATGAAAGTAACATATTACAATTGCTCTCTGTGTGTTTTCATAGTTTGAAAATGATGCAAGTTTTTCGTTCTCAATACTACATATAATATTTCTTTTTCTATATAAGCAATCAAACAGTCATTCATCCAAGAATCTCCCATTTGGTTGTGCAAGCGATTTTTTACAATGAGAATTATATTAAAATGATTCTGAGCACAGCATCAAATACCTAAATAGAATTGGATAGGATATGATTTTAAAATAATTATGATGCAAAGATTATAAAAAACAGGAATTTTGATTATAAATACATACTTGGCTTGTAGCAGGCAACAATATATGGCGATGATTAAAGCTCTCTGATTCAATGATTCCCACCTCCGACTTCAAGCTTTAGAACAATAAACGAATGAGAAGAACAGGATAGGGTTATAAAATTGAGTCTTGAGTAGGGGTGTAAATGAGCTGAGCCAAGCTGAGTATTGGCATGCTCAAACTTGATTCGTAATAAAAACTCGAAGCTCGAGGGCTTGTTCGAGCCTTAGTTTTGATTTCTCAAGCTCGGCTTGTGTATTACTCAAGCAACTCGAGCTCGGTTTGTGAAACTCGAATTACCACTAATATAGTAACATCCTAATAGCTCGACTCGGCTCGAATCAAAGCTTGTAAATATGAGCTTGACTCAATCTCCTTTAACCTCATTTCAAAGGGGTAATAAGTAAATACATAATGGATATTACAACAAAGCTTATACATCATAATTCAAGCTTTATTAACCTGATTACATTCATTGGCAGTGAAGGAGAAGTTCAGCAATATAGCAATAATAAATAAGAAACCTTAGGCCATAAGGACCAAAAGTTCATTAACCTGATTACAGGGCAGATTCTTAATTATCATTTCACAGTACTAAAAAATAAAATCCACCAAAGGCCCCTCTTTTATTCATGCTTTAGTCACATCCCTCCCACCTCTTTTAATATTTTAACACATTAAGGGCCTATTTGGTTCAAATCAGATAAATGATAGCTGTAATATTAGAAATTAGGAGCTAAGCATAATATCATTTAAATACCTAGGTAGTCAGAACCGGGTTGGATCGGCCGGTCCAACCTGGTTGAACCGGACCCGGGCATTAGCTGGTCCGATTGAGCCTATAAAACCGGGCAGAGGAAAAACCGCTGTTGAACCGGATGAACCGGACCGGTTCATCCGGTTTCAACAATGAATTAAAAAAAAAAAACAAGCCAATGGGCCATGGGCCATGGCTGAATCAGGCTGATAATCTAATATGATAAATTGATAATATCATAATAATCATGAATCCATGATATATGGCCCATATGGATTTGATTTTAGTGTTTGAGAAAAACTTCATGAGATTAATTTTATTTAGTGTTTTATACTTTTATATGGATTTAGTTTAATTAAATGTTGTTAAATGTTGTGTTTTGAATGTGGAATGATTGGAATCAAGACTTATTTTGTAACTTTTGTTTGATAGGTTGTATTTAAAAATTAATATAGGTTGTGTATTTGATTTAAAAATTAATATAATATTTAATGTATTTTATTTTATATTTTTATTTATTAAATCCGGTTCGACCCGGTTCGACCGCGGTTGGACCTCTTGACCCTTGAACCTTAGCCTCCTCCGGTTCAAAGGTCCAGTCCGGTTCTGACTACCTAGGTAAATATTAACAATCAGGATTGCTGCAAGTCTACAAAAATGTAGCAACTACTCAATTGAAGATCATCAGCAAATTAACTAAAATAAATAGCTCATGTTCTTCACAACTGAAATGTGCAAATCATTAACAACAAAAGTAATGTTCATACCTTATTTCTCACTTATGTATGGCAATACTTTGTAGTACCAAAACATGCTTTGCCATTACAAAACCAAATATTAAAAATGACAAGAAACAAAAAGGCAAAATATTTACAAAAATGAACAAAGTATAGGTCATATGCTTACCAAGGAAAGATAATAAAACATTAGAAATAAGGAAAAATATAGGAGAAAGACCAAACTCTCTGCAAGATATGTTTACTGGAAAATTTCTCTGCAAGATATACCAAATTCTGTAGCATTATTTTGGCCATAGAGTCATTCAAACAAAATCAAATATGAAACCTCATTAGTTAGCAAATCTGAGATAAAATTCACAAAACATTTAGTAACTATAAATCAAATCACATATGAGAACCATGTACATGCTGAGATATGGATATGTTAGCAATCAAAGATAACATAGACATTCAAACAAAAGAAATTCACATAATAAAACATCATCAAAATCATGAAATTATAGTTCTACAATTTGCACAGTTTGATTATTGTTCGAATAAGATAAGAGTTTCAACAAAACACTTTCATTGTCCAAATGATCAAATTGCTTTACATGAGAAATCACCAACCAAAGTTCAAAACTTGATAGGAAGAACAACTTCCTTGACCCTATTCCCTTTCTATAAGATGAAAAAGGACAATGTTAAAATATTATTATATCAAGTAGAAAATTAAATCATATGAAGTTAAAAGAAAAAATTTAGTAAATATACCTTGCTCTTTTTCTTAAATTCATAAAGAAAACGCAGGCAATCACGTCCATATATTAAACCTTGCACAGTTTCAGGAGCTAATGAAGTGAGATATGAGTCAATGATTCTTCCACTGGCACTAAATATGGCTTCAAAAGCTACATTCTTGATGGGTATTGCAAGAACATCCCTGGCCATCTTAGACAAGATACGATCTTTTAAACTATTTACTTTCCACCAATCCAAGGCATCAAATTTACTTGAACCTCCATCATAAATATGGTACCCCTCTTCAAGATAAATATCTAAATCTGATTTTTATGGGGAAATGATTTCAACAATTTTCACAAACACTGAAAATCCATACCATCCCGAGGAAGAACTTTGGCCATTGGTAGTAGTTGCACAACTAGTTCCAATAATTGTTAAAATGTCAGTACTATTTTCACAATCACTAGATTGAAATTCAGCAATATACTCACTATAGAGCTCATACAAACAATTCTTCACATCAAGAATGTAAGTTTGTGCTTCAAGTGGAGAATACATTTTAGGAAAGCAAAATTCAATAACTCTCATTTTTCATCTTAGATCCAAAATAGCACCAATCGCCATCAACAAATTGCATTCACCCCAATACTTGTCAAACTTAATTTTCATGTTTGCAACCATGTCAAAATGAAGTTATCTTTATCAATACTTTCTTGATGCTTTCTATCCAATAATACTTTCACACAATAAACTTCATTTAAAAACAAGTTTGAGATGGGATACTCACTTCCATAAGTGATATTAGTGATTGAGCTGAAAACTTGAAGAATTTCACAAACTTTTGTTGCCTTTTCCGAGTCCTCATTGCTTGGATCATGATCCTTATATCTTGGAAATACCTCTTTAAATTGTAGTGCAGTAAATAACATATCATAAGTCGAATTCCACCTTGTTTTATAATCAATAACAAGCTTTTTATGAGGCAATTACAATTGTTGTGTAGTTTCTGCGAACATGATTAGCCGTTTCTCAGAATGTTTGATGCGTATCACACTGTCATGGATGTCTTTGATGATGCTCTCATTTTTTTAAAGACCATACTGAACCATAATATTCAAGATGTGAACTGAAATATTTTCCCCCACAAAGCAACTTCTTGTGTCTTGAAAAGGTGTCTTTGAAATTTCTAATTGCAACATCATTCTTCACAGCATTATCAACTGATATAGTATAGACCTTATTCTCAATTCCTTACTCCTTGCAACATTTGTATACAGTATCAGTAATATCCATACCACGAAGAGGAGGAAGATGCACAAAATCAGAACACACTTTAATAGCTTCCAATTTTTGTCAAGGAAGTGTCTAGTCAGAACTATATACTCCATTTTTTGAGGTGATGATAATCATATATCTGTTGTTAAACTTGTCTTATTAACATTCTTCAACAATGAAAATAATTTCTTTTTCTCATTCTCATACACCAACATGCAATCTTTCTTAGTTGTGACACGAGAAAACTTTTCCCATTGTGGGATTCCCCTTTGTTGCATCATGTTAAAGCTTTCATCCTCCACAATGGAAAATGGATGCTCATGCATAAGAATCCAATGTACAACCAATTCTCTCATTTTCATCATGTCCAATTTCCCATCAATAATTTCCGGTGCCATGATTGTGCTATCACAACCCTTTTCTACTACTTGGAAATTAATTGCTTGTTGATTATTCATATGCCTCTTTTTCATCAAACAACTCTTCAAATGCCTTCAAAAATGAGTTGTACAACCACTTGCAAGTATTGAAAGCTTAGTATTGCAATGAATGTACTCCGCCTTCTTAGACCCATCACTAACAACATCTTTAAATTCACCCTATACTGTTGATGTCTTTGCCCTCTTCTTCCTTTGAAGTGCACAATCATCCTCTCTTCTCTCTCCCGTATTTGTTGTTGTTGTATTGGTGGTGGCATTGATAGTGGTATTGGGAGAGCAATCTTCTTGTGGACTAGTCATGGAAGTTGGAGACGAAATATCCATTGGAGAAAATATCTTCAATAAGTCTATGGAATTAAGGTTTCAACATGATATGTTTGCAAAAGTTTTACTAATATTTTGGTTTATTTTGCTATGCTATTTTGCCAAATTAATGGATACCATATGCATTTTTTTTTGCTTCATTATTTTGCTAAATGAATGAATATTAATTACATTTTATTCAATGGATGTCTATTGATATATAAAAATGAAAAACAAAACATTACCAAGTAGAAAGAATTGGTGAGGAGGATGGGAATGTAGAGAGCGGAAAGACTCAAGGTGGAAGGACTGGTGAGCTGTGGGGATCTTAAGATCCGGAGTTTCACCAGCTACAAACAAAGGCCAGTATGTTAAGTAGAGGGGGTGGAGAACAATGGTGCCACGCAACTAAAGGGTGGTGATCCGTTGATTCATAAGAGAGTGGTGGATCGGAGGATGGCGGGCAGCTGCAAATGAAGAAGGTAGCAGTCTAGCTGAGGACAGTGTCCAACTACGAATGAAAAGGGTGGCGGACCAGGCGATCCGGTGAAGGATGGCATGAGGTTGTAAATGGAGAAGATGGTGGCGGTGGCTTAAGGGTAAGTGGGTTATGGGTGAAGAATTGGGATTAGGGCTCTTAGGTTTAGTTTGTGTTTTTTTTTTAATTTTTTTAAATGCATGTATATATTAATATGTAAGTTAAGAGAAAATCACAAGATAATATTAATGTACAAAAATTATAATATATATAGGAAATTTGTCAACTATGTACTTGAATAGGTTTGAATTCTAAGGACGTTTGTTATCGTTAGATTTATCATCTAACGGTTGCAGAAAATTGATGAAAACCATGCCTTGGATTCCACTCTCTCTCCTCATCTCTATATTTCTCTCCTCCTCCTTGTGACAAGAATGTAGCTGCCTCTTCTCTTTCCCTTGTGCTACCAGTCGTCGTCCGGTTGTCGCCGTCGCTCCGTTCATTGCAGCTTTCAAACCATGCCTTGGATTCCATTCTCTCTCCTCATCTCCACATTTCTCTCTTTCTCCTTGTGACAAGAATGCAACTGCCTCTTCTCTTTCACTTGTACTGCTAGTCGTTATTTAGTTGTCGCTGCCGTTCCATTCATTGTAGCTTCAAACCATGCATTGGATTCTACTCTCTCTCTCCTCATCTCCACATTTCTCTCCTCCTCCTTGTGACAAGGCCTTAGATCCCGCCTAGAGCTAATGCAACTACCCCTTTTCTTTCCCCTGTGTCGCCAGCACCCAGGTCACCGTCCGGTCACCACCACCACTGGGTCGTCACCGCCACCGGTGTTCCCACAGGATTCCTTGATATAATTATCCTCAAGTAAAGGTTTTTGATAACGAGCCATTGTTTAACTTCTCAAATGTAGTAATTCAGTTGTCGATGCCTTGGACCATTGAAACATATATTATTAAGATGATGCCTAAGACTGTTGAATTAGCCTTACTTGAAAAATAAATAAATAAATGTTTGCATGCATAATAACTGATCTGATCCTTTAATTATTAATCAAATGGAATAAATGTTTGATTAGTGTTTATTTTGAGGTATGAATCAACATAACTAATGTTCATTAAATATGATAATTTGATTAGCACTCAATTACCATTTCAAATTTTCACTTGGTCTTACCTACAACAATCAATGTGGAAAATGATAACTAATTACAAGTAATCCCATTAGTTATATGCTTTGATATATTTTAATTTGTTGTATTTTTCTTGATAGGATATATAGGATGGCTGATATCATAGATGAAATATGCAAAGATTACACTTTCATATTTGAGGATATGGAAATAGATCCAAATGAGCTCGAGTTATCTCAACATCAAGAAGATGGTGGTAGTCAATACCTTTTACATGGACAGGAATTAGCAAAGAGTCCACAGTCTTAAGATGAATAGAAATCGGAAAGAATTCCATTTGTTGGTATGGAGTTCCACGATGAGGAGGAAGCATTTTGATTTTACTTAGATTATGCAAAGCCTAGAGGTTTTGGGATAAGAAGAGGACATATGTATCGTTCGTCTCATTCTTAATTAATTACATGCCACCACTTTGTTTGTGATAAGGAAGAAAGCAAGTGTATGAAAAACAAAAGGCAACTAGAGGAAAATGTTCATAGACACAGAGATACAAGGACAAATTGCCAAGCTCGGATGGTGGTGTCAAAAATGAAGATTGGACTATGGACTATAAAAACCTTTGGTGATGCACATAACCATTATTTACTAACTAGTCCCTCTAAGGTGATGGGGATGCGGTCCCATCTCCATATTAGTGATACATGTAGAAGTTTGATGGAGGCATTGCATTAAAGTAGAGTGGGACCGAGCCAAATGTCTCGAATATTGAATGAAACACTTTCAAATATGAGGTCTGCACAAATTACTTAAGAAGATTGTTCAAATCATTTAAGGGCAGTTCGAAGTAATAATATTAGGCAAGAATGCATGGCTATTGTAAAGTTTTTCAAAGGAAAAAAAACTCAATGATGATTTTTTTTCTTTGATATGGATCTTGATGAGTTCAGTCAGACTAGATCTATTTTTTGGGTAGATGGAAGATGCAGAATGGCATATTCAGAATTTAGAGATGTTTTTGTTTTTGATATCACTTATCAAATGAATAGATTTTGCTTCCCCTTTGCTCTTTTTGTTGGAGTCAATCATTATAAACAATCAATTTTATTTGGTTGTACTCTAATCGCAGATGAAAAAGAAGAAAGCTTTTTATGGGTATTTCAAACATGGATGAAATGTATGCTAGGAAAACATCCACAAACCATTATTACAGATCAAAACTTTGCTATGGGGAAAGCTATTGTAAAAGTTTTTCCAAATTCTAGTCATCGATTGTGCTCGTGGCATATTGGGAGAAATTCAATGAAGTATTTAGTAGATTTGAAGAGCAAAGAAGGCTTCTTGGGGGGCTACAACAACTGGTTACACCATAGTGCATCAATTGAAGCATTTGAGAGTGAATGGGGTGAACTTAAAGTAACATACAACATTGATGATAAACATTGGTTGAGTACAATGTATGAAATTCGACACAAATGGGCTTTTCTATATTGGCAAAATATTTTCACAGCTAGAATGACCTCTAAACAATGCAATGAAAGTATCAACTCATTTTTTTGATGGCTTTGTTAATTCACAAACTCCATTGGATGAGTTTGTTATGCAGTATGATAAGGCATTATGGGCTCGACAAAATGATGAAGAAAATGATGACTTAAAGACTTTAAACTCTATGCCTAACTTTCATACAGGTTATCCAATTGAGAGACATGCAGGAGAAGTGTATACAAGAGCTATGTTCAATATCTTCCAAGCAGAATTGTGAGAAAGTGATAGTATGCTAGCTGAATGCATTCATGATGGACTGATCATGCCAAATATAAAATCTGCAATCACATTGTTATATTTAGGATAGATGGCATTGAAGATAGGGGAGCCTATTGCTACATGTTCTTGTAAGAAGTTTGGGACTGAGGGTGTGTTGTGTTGTCATATATTGAAAATATTTTTAAAAAAATGAGGTTGCAAAGATTCCCAAAAATTATATTCTTCGTTATTGGAGTATGGTTGCAAGATATTGGTCAAATGCTATAATGGTTGTTACAAGTAACAATCCTTTTACACCCTTGATGAAGTGGAGTATACAAAATATTTGTTTTCATATTGCATAGTCTATATCATCCTTAGAGATATATGAAAAAAATATGCCTAAACTAAATGGCATCTTCAAAATGGTTGGTGAATTTTCTAGTGCACGAGAACATGTCTTGCGCATGGAGCAAAGTGAGGCAAATGATGAGAGTATTGGTTCATCTTCTTTCCTTGCAACCTCAGGTGGAGATGATGTTTGTGGGTCACACATTAGTATTCTTGATCCAAAACATGTTAAAAGCAATGGTTGGCCAAAAGTGAATACAAGGATTAAATCTGGAATCAATATTCAATTGTCATTGCAGAAGAAAAGGACTTGCAGTAGATGTGGGAGAAAGGGTCATTACATGTCTTTATGCATATTCAGTAAGATAATTTCTTTGAATTGTTATGTTAATTTAATTCATATTTTCAATTGATCATTATTTTTACTAATGAGACTTTTTATTTGGGAATGCAAGCCTGTCTTGAGCTGTAACAAATAATCACTTGTTGATGCAACTATTCAGTCAATTCTTGTTGCTCATTGCTCTTTTGAAAATTTTGATGAATGATATGGAACTAATTTGGAATTGATTTAATTGGGTTTGAAATTGTTAAGTTGCAGATTTTTTGTTTGTCATTTGTTAAGCTGATAGGTACTCTTTGTTTGTCATTGTTTATTATTAAGATATTAAGTTCATAGGTACCCTTTGTGTTAAGCTGAATTTGTTAAGCTGAAGATGTGTTAAGTTGCAAAAATTTATCTTCTCTTAATATATTGTAGGCACAATTGAATTTGGTTTGAAGCTATTAAGCTGCAGATTTTTTGTTTGTCATTGTGTTAATCTGACAGGTACTCTTTGTTTGTCATTGTTTTTTTATTAAGCTATTAAGTTCAAAGGTACTCTTTGTGTTAAGCTAAATTTGTTAAGCTGAAGATGTGTTAAGTTGCAGAAATTTATCTTCTCTTAATTTATTGTAGATATATTTGAATTTGGTTGAAGCTATTAAGATGCAGATTTTTTTTTACCTGAATTGTCAGGTTTGAAAGTTGTTAAGCTGCAAAAATACAGTTCACAGGTACTCTTTCTTTCATCTTTATTTCTGACAAAACATCAAAACAACAACAATACAGTCCACAAGTGAACCACAACCACAAATAACAACATCAAAACAACCACCAAAGATGAACACAAGTTCACAACAATAATTAAGAACTTTATCATCATTAGTATGAGCATCATTTCTGTTACAGACACACATTTCTTATTTTCAAGACAATAATATAGTTCAAAAGGTACTCTTTCTTTCATCTTTGTTTCTGATAAAACAAAAACATGCATCTAGTTTTTTCATAATTCTCTTCAATAGTCTCTTCAATAGTGCACAACATCAAAAACTCTTTCTTTCATCGCTGATTGGTACTCCTTGAGTGTAACCAAAGTTTGAGCCTGCAACATCAAAGCTTCTGTGTGCTCAACATCCAATTCTAGAACAACCGTGCATTCTTCTAAAGCCTATTTTAGGATCACAATTCCAAATTGAATGTTAAAGTAGTAAAAATTAAAGGGAAAAGCAGATACATAATCAAATACAGACCTTATTGAAATCATGGTGTTGACGATAGCTTGATTACACACACTATCCTAATAAATCAACATGAAAATGAATGAATCTCTAAAGCTTACGCAACAAAACTGAGATAGATTATATGCATATGAGACCTAAAAAAGCTTATCATTTGCTCATCTACAAGATGCCTAAAAATCAAATTCTTACAAACCTTCTTAAAAATTCACGCAATCCCTAGACTGAATGAATCCCAAACACTCACACAACGAAAATATGATGGATTACATACACACGCAATCTAAAAAACTCGTAATTCATTCTTAACATCACGATTATATAAACCAAACAAATGCAAAACATACAATCAAATGCTTGATCAGAGAAAACAACAGATTCAACAGTAATCCAGGAATAAATCAAGAGTAAATCAAGAGCGAGAAGAATGAACCTTCTTAAAATCATGGAGTTTGAGATAGCAAGCTGCACGGTTGCTATGGAGAGTGATCTTCTGAGCCTTAGACTTCGCCATGGCAAGAGCCTCCGTGTAAAGCCCCAACACTCATCATGATGCCCTTGCCTGTACATTTGGTGCACCCTCTTGATCATGTTCATTGCCACCACCGATGATGCCACCGCCACCATTAGTTCTACGGCAATGAAGAACCATAAATCATTTGTTATGAAAGTGCTAAGCCTTTGATTCGAGCAAAGAAGAGAGCGCAAACTTCCATCCTCCAAGGAATCGGACTCAATGGGATCAGGATTAAGGATGATGATCATCTTTTGTGTTTGATCTTCATCTTTAATTTGGGGATTAGGGATTTGGATTCCATCACCGTTGGATTAAAATGGACGACTGAGAATAACATCCATATGATATAAATCCTATGAATGTCCATAGACAATCTACCCTCATATATATATAATATAAAAAATTATAATATATCATAATATATTTATAATGTATTTATATATATAATTATAATATATTATATATAAATATATATATTTATTTATATAAAAAGCTCGATTAAGCTTGCTAGTCTATTGAGTTGAATATTTTGTAGCTCGAGCTCGAGCTCGGCTCGCGGAATTTCAAATCGAAGTCGAACTTTATCCGAGCCGATATCGAGTAGCTCATCTTACACCCTTAATATTGAGACATGGGAAAGTGAATTAATTTTTTAAATAGATTTTTTCATATAAGTCCTTAGACAATTCTTTAATTGCTTTTATATGGATTTTATTTCTTGGTTTTAGTGGGGCAAATAGAAAAAAAAAATTAATATTATCTAATGGGGCAGAGACCTCCCCCCCCCTTCACAACTCTAGATTCGTCCCTGAGTCACGTAAAAAGCATGCATAAATATAAAATTAATACTTCAACAGTAGGGACAGAACTATAACTTATTGGTATGAGGGGGTGGGAGCAAAATGTCAAAAGAAAATTCATTCAACATAACAAATGTTTCCAATACAATATAGTATGACAATGTAATATTTGATTAAAACAACCTATTTCATTATGCATTTTGCTATGTACATATAACATTTTTTTACACATTTTGTTATGTTGACTTAACACTAAACTTTATTTAATTATACATATATACATTGCGATATATACTAATGTGTAATGTTTGATATTCTCAATATTACATTTCAATAATCTCATTGAGGCATTTAATCAAAGACATTGTAGTCATATCACAAGAATGAAGTTACCAATCATGTTCTATGTTTTTCACCCAAAAATTTTATACATTCATTCTCATTTACATTAAGAAGAAACAATACATGATCCAATAAAAAAAATACTAATATCCTCACTATTATCTCCAACTAATGTACAGAATTGCAAGAATGTAAACCAATACAAAAAAATTTTAGAACTTAGTTTAAATCTACAAGCCACCTTGCCTTTCCTTGACCCATAAAACATAAGGCTGCTGCCCCACAAGTATCACACACAACATATGGCCACCAATTCCAATTTCCAAACATAATTTATTCAAGGGTAAATTACATAATTGGTGACTAAACTATCCACGAGTTCCTATTTTAGTCACTAAACTAAAAAAAATTCTATTTTTGTAACTGAACTTATGAATTGCTTTCAATTTAGTCATTGATGCCAACGCCGTTAACGGCGATCTAACGTGGCTTGGCCATGTCAGCACAACAAGTTAAAAGCCTTTTCTTTACTTTCTTCTTCTTTCTTTTCCTTTCTCCTTTCTTTCTTATTCCTTTCCCTTTCTTCTTCAAATACTGTTAGCCATGTCAGCATGGCTAACCTTGATCTTCCTCCCTTCATGGCATCGCGCGCCCGGTAAAGTATTGTTCTTCTCTTTTTCTTTTTTCCCGCTCTTGTCTTGTTCCCTTTCTCCCTTCCCCTCCAAGCATTGGAATCTAATAATGTCTTATCTTAGAATCATGGTGAAGATGGCGAATTTAGATGGTGGAGATGCCAAAGGTGAATTTCTGAAAAGTTGGCATTTATAAATGATGAAGATGGTGAAGTTGGTGAAGATGTAAATTTTTTGATTTGTTTTGTAATCATTTGGTGTAAATGATTCTCAATTGAATAGAAGATTTTGTTATTTATTCTAAATTAAAGGTCTTTGTATTTGATAGTGAAAAATATCTTCTTCTCCAAGATTGAGAGCTTCGACCAAAGAGGAACAAAGTCAATATGTTAGAAGTAAGAGTTTATTTTGGAGATGATCAAAGCTTTCACATTCTGTAAATGATTAAAACTTTCACATTTCCCTCAAAACATAATCACATTCAAATTACATCTTATGGTTATAAAATTTTATTTGTAAAGTAAGCATGAATGGAAGACACAAGATAATAACTTCAACATTTACATGAAAATAGGCAATACAAAATTCTGCATATAATACATATTGTCATTGGTGAGAAAACATAATGACATTCAGATTTTTGGTCTTTACAAAATTAATCTGTATTCTCCAATCTGTTTCCTACAAGTTAACATTTGCTGTCTTTACATAATGACATAATGACATTTGCTTGTAAAAAAAAAACTTCACAAAAATGATGAAAACACTTTTCTCATTTAATAATGCAATTTGCACACCCTCCCCAATATTGAATCCTCATACCCTTTTAAGTAAGTTACTTTGGCAGCTTTCCACAGGAAATCCTTTAATGCTTTCCCTTTGTTAGTAGATTGAGACTTGAAGTTGGTGTATAAATGTCTTACACAAGTTCTATGCTCAGCATCTGGCACCAACTCAAGTAAGGCATTAACAAGTCCTTGCCCAAATAGAATTCAATAAATAAAATGTTCATAAGATTAAAAGCTAAGGCTTAAAAAAGTGGAAAAGGTAGACATGGAAAAATTATGCACCTTTTGTTTGTCTGACATGAATGACCAGTGATGGGAGTTAACAATTTCAAAATCTTGTATCAGCAATTGGATGAACCAACACCAAGACCCAAAATTCTCACTCTCAACAGCAGCACATGCAAGAAGATACAAACAATCATTGGCATCAATCCCCACAGCCACCATTAAATATTCCCCATAGTATCCTTTCAAGAAGCATGCATCAAGACTAATGATAGGTCTACAACCAGATTTGAATCCATTCTTCCAAGCTTGCAAGCAAACATACATCCTCAGGAATAATCTATAATCTAGGTGACAAATTGTGATGGTTCCTACATTGGTTTTCCTAAGTTCTTCCAAGTAGTCGTATATTTTTGCATATTCTTCTTTTTGCATTCCCTAGGACCAACTCTAAAGTTGTAAGTTTGGCCCTTGTTGCACTTACTCAATAACACTAACAAATTGAAATCACTCCTAACATCCTGTTGTAAGGAGGTGATTGAATAGTTTTGATCACTTGCAAACTTGGGCAGGTAATGAGAGGTCATTCATTTAGATGTCACATTCCTATTTTTCATTTGCTTAGGACATGTATGCTCACTAACATAGGTTTTAATCTGCCAAGTCTTATCCAAATCATCTCTGGGGTTAAATTTTGATCCCCAAATCACCCATGGACAACCCTCTCTACATATAGATTTAATTCTATTCTTATCATTCCTTACAATCTTTACATTGTATCTACTCTTTGTTCCATATTGCCTCACTACTTCCTTCAATGCCTCTCTACAAGAGAACACCATCTTTTTTGCTAATTTAGGGTTATCCATATCTGTCTGATTGTTAAATTCTGGCCGTCTTTTTCTAGAACAAACACCTAGATCACCAGAGTCATCTTGACTATGCAAAGAGTCAGAGTTATCATATTTTGAGTCCTCAGTTGCATGTACATGTTGAATGCCATCAAACTCCATCCCAGAACATGGTTTAGAATTACTAGTGAAGTTTACACCACTCATAGTCATATCACTCTCTAGGCCTAAGTTAACATTAATTTCAAAAAGTTGGTCATCATTATCCTCCATACCATAGTCACTTTCATGAAATTCTGAGTCAGAAATATCACTACTAAACCCTAGATCACAACCTACATTGCATTCAACATTCTCAATCATTTCATCTTCCTCATGACAATCAGACATTCTATCTCTAAGCCTTGAATAACCCCCTGAATTACCAGAGACTACTTCTTGGAGATGAGTTGCATCAATCTGCAAGGGCTGCAATGAATCAATAGAAAAACCATTCATCATTAGACATAAAGACAACACCATATTGTATATGAAATTAAACTAATATAATAGGAAAAGGAATAAGAAAAAGGAAATAAGTAAAATCATCACATCTAATAAGTACATACATGAAAAATATCATTTGAAAGAACCATTAATCATTAATATTACAGTAGCATTCATCTGAACATCTTCCCCCTCCCTCCCACACACACATACTCTAGTAAATTAGGGCATACAATGTATGTCATAGCACAACAAAATTTTTTTTTTATTAAAGGATGAGTAAATAATGTTTACACATATCTATAATGAGTTACCATTCAGTTATTTGTGTTTTTGTTTATAATCGGCAATTGGTGTTTATAAAATAGCTTTAGTATTGTGTATGTTGGATACTTGTTTATTTTATATGGATCATTGTTGGTATTTGCTAATATTTGGTATTTCCCACTAGTTCTTCGCCTTGGTCCTAGAGAATGAGTACGAGGTTGACCTTATTGGCAGCGAAAAACTTGACAGCAGGACCACATGAAAACTTGTTATAGAAATCCTCCAAAAATACAGGTATCAAGATTAGTGAATACAAGACCCATAATGGAAAAAGAAGTAGGTAGAGAAGAACACTCTCGGAAGAAAAGTAGATGAAATATTCATCCTGATAGTCCTTAATGGACAGGTAGCCACCATTCACCCATGCAAGCCCTAAAGGAAAGGTTAATGATGATGAGAAGCTGGATCTAGTCTTAAATGAAGTTAGGGAATTTAAAGAAAGAGTCATCATACTTGAGGAAAAAGTTAGCATAAATTGCGAAAAGGATAAGTTGCCTGAGACAGAGGAAGAAATGAAGGTTAATATTGAACCTTCCCATGAAAAATTAACACAAGCCCCCCAAAGTAAACGGTTGAAAAATGAATGCAACAAAACGAGGATAGAATAAACCTCATACCGATGAACCAGTGAAGGGCACACTTATCTAGTTTATATGCCGTACTGTTTTATATTTTGCATCAATGTTTGAAACATGAAAATCAGTACTTCTATTATATGTCGTCTGTAAAATTTGTTGGATGAAAATCAGAACTTCTGATTTACTATTTTTGCATTAATGTTTGAAACATGAATATCATTGACTGTTTCTCAATTTTTTGTCCATAATCTCAATTTCCGGTATAGAATGTCAAATTGTTGTATATGTCTTCAATTTTCTGTAGATATTATAGAATTTCTACACATATTCTCAATTTACTTTAGTTTTTGTCAATGTTTTATACATAAGTTCGATTTAGGTTGTACAATGTCAAGTTTCTATAAAGATTTTCAATTTTCTGTATATATTCTCGCTTTCCTATATATATTGTCAATTTCCTTTATATATTATCAATTTCATGTATATAATGATCTTGTTATGAGTATTTATTACTTCTAGTGATTGGTTTTGCAAGTCTTTGTTTATATCCATAAGTTGACCTTTGATTAACATAGTAATCACTGTACACCTAGTATCATAACAAAATGGTTAAAGAGATAACATTTCATATCAAAGTAGTTGCATCCGAACAATTAGTCTGCAATGACCTCATTGCACGTAACTCGATTATGACCAACTTCATTACAATGACTACAGTGCAACTCCCGTTTGTTAAAAGTTTGTGACTCAATCCTTCGACGGCTTGGTCACCCTGGCCGTCTCCTTGTTATAGGTGGTCGAAGACGAAGATCTCTGCAATTATCCATTGGTTTGTCATGGTCTGGGATAGGATAAATTGGGTTATCGTACACTATATTGTACATGCCGACAGTGTAATAGCCGTCGAACTGGTTAACATTGGCATCTGTCTGCATGATGGCCGCACAAGCATGTTTATAAGGTAGGCCATACACTTCCCAACGTTTGCAAGAGCATGTCCTATCATGTAAGTTGACAGAGTTGCTTTGATTGTCTATCACTTCAAATTGCACACCTATAGAATGACCTACAAGGAAACACCGACTTTCTTCCACTGTATCTTCAATCTTCTTGTGTATCTCTGGACATAGGTGAGTCTCCCATTTGTGGCAGTGTTGTTGGCAATCACACATCATGTTTATCAGTTTGAATCTGAACATCAACATTAAAGGCTATTTATGAATCGGAACTTAAGTAATATATGTAAAAATTAATTGACAAATCATATGAATATCAATAAATTAGAATTATAATTATAAACATGATATTATAAACAATTATATCAATAACTAAACATGAACATAGCATTTATAGTTTAAATAACGTAAATCTTCATCTATACATGGTAAATAATTAGTAACTCTTAAATATTGTCATTTAGTAAAAAAATAAACATAATGGTCGAATTAGAAGAAACAATATGACCACACCTAATCGAGTCAACCATGTTATATACAGGGAGGTGGCGTGCCTCCTTGATCCGAGCATTGAATAACTCATCCACGTTAGAGTACATCTCACCCCACCGCTGACCTTTGAATAGGTAATTAGACCAATGTGCTACTTCCGATTTGTGAAACAACCAGAGATGTGCTTGCGATGAAGTGGTAGATAGCTCATTCACAGCTTCTTCATATTCGGTGGATGTACACACATACGCAACCTTGGTAATCAATGTCACGCCCTGACCCTAGCCGGGCACGTGGCAACTGCCACGACAACAAGGAGTGGATCCTACAACATCCTATCTCCTAGTCATCGTAAGGCTCAAAACAAACCCGCTACCATAACGAACTAAAGAGGGAGACAATCTCCACTGTAGAACCAGCCAGGGTTCCAAATACAACCGAAAAGTACAAATACAAGAATAACACACAAAAGTCAGGTCTAGTGGATCCATAAAGTTTACATGCACTGCAAACTAACCTAGACACGAAGAAAAGGGTCGGTTAATCTACTGCCTGCCCAGCACAACCCAGTCCAATGTCGTAGCCTAAGGAAGAAGAACAGAGAGTACTGAGTAACAAATGTTACCCAGTGAGTGGTGACAGCATAGATATAACAGAGTAGCAAAGCATTCCCAAATAGTAATTACCACAATAATAATAACATATAAGAGTAGATCCATATATTCAACAGATTAACAGTTAACACAATAATTCACAAAAAAATAATACAGGTAAATAACATTTTCCCACACATTTAGCACCGCTCAAAAATACAGGCTGGCCTCAAACAATTCCCAAGCTAATCGTGGCCATGACTAGCTACAGGACCACCAAGGTGTTTTAAAACTTTTAAAATTCGCAATACTGCCTTACTTGGTGTTGGCCACTGAAATTCCCGTGTGGTGACCCCGGGTTTCTCACATAAGAACTCCTTGTCAATGGCTCCGCGCACCTCTTGATCAGGGTAAACTCTAGGTTGACCACGTCGCCTCCCATTAGGCCGAACCGTGGGAACTCTCCACTGCAGTGGCGGACTAATGTCAACGTCACCATAAAAAATCCAAATACCACAATGCAATACTTTCCTATTCCAACTCGCGGAACCAAGCATACGATGCTTAAATACGGAAATATACATCAATCCATATTTCCTTTGCATGTAAAATATGTATACATATACACGTAAACATGTATCTTTCAAAATATACATGTATAAGTATACTAGAATTATCTTTGCCAAAATAACTCTATACTCAAAACATCCATATATAGCAAATGAAATATGGGTTAGCATCAAATTCATGATATAAAACATATAAAGAAATACTATCATACTCTTATTAAATCTATGTAGTTAACAATTAAACCACTTACTGAACCCGTCGTCTCGCCTTGAGACACGCTCACAGGTCGGCAATTTCTTTCCCCTGGGAGGAAGATTCGCCACCTAGAGTCACACAAAGAATCCAAGAACCAATGAACACAAGAACATAAACTAAAATCATGCGAATGCAAGGTTACATGTCAAACATGTAACTCTAGGGTGTTAGGGGATAACAACGTCATTTTGGACCCAAACGACCTCAAATCAAAGTAAAACAAGTTCTAATGAATTTCAAGGAAGAAGGGCTTCGATTTGGACCAAAGAAATACAAGAAAAGGCCAACGTTTTTTTTTTTTTGGTGCTACAGTGTTTTCGGAATTGCTACAATAACCCTCGAATTTACTACAGTAAAACCGGCCTTAATCGATGGTTTATCGATGATTTACAACTCCAAATCATGAAATTTCTTCACAAACACACACAAATGAATAACAAGATAGAGGGCTTCGATTTGAGTCCAAAAACAACTCAAACCAATGTTGATTTCTAGGGTTTCAAGGATTTTCGAAAATAATTAAATACGAAAAAAATACAAGGAGAAAACCTTGAATCGAAGCCATACCAAGCTCAGGAGAATGAAAGGAAGAGGATAGAAGCGTTGATTCACTGAAGAAGCTCGCCGACGAATTTTTTTATTTTTTTTTCAAAACTAAGGTTTCGGCCAAAATGAAGGGAAAAAAAAAAGGGAAACAAAGAGATAAGAAGTGAATGAGAGCCAGAGAGCCACGTTTCTCTCTTATCCTTTCAAATTTCAGATTTTAAGTTTTTTTTAAATAGGATAAATTACCAAAATGCCCTTATAAGAGAAAATTGAAAGAATGAGTCCAAAAGACCGTTTTGCCCCTGGTTTTCAGCTGGTTTTCGCACACAACCTATTGTGCACTCATGCTAGGATGCCACTAGTGCAAAATGATCATTTTGCCCCTAATGCATGCACAAAAATCTAAAAAGAGCATGAGGTCAAAAATCAAGACAGGGTATTACACTCAACCTCTAGCACTCATCTTTTAATGCCTTACCAAGCCTGCTGTTGGTCTTAAGGAAGTTTGCATGTAAATGTCTCAGACAATATGCATGTGTAGATGAAGGAAAAACCTTAGCAACAACATTGATAAGTTCCTTCGACCGACCGATATGAATGTAATGTTCTTCTCATAGTCCTCATCGCCGTATAATGTATCACCTAAAGTTGAAATGAACCATGTCGAATTCTATTCAATCTCATTGTCCACAATGGCAAATGCTAAATAGAAGATTCCTTCATTACCATCCTTACTCGTCGCTCCTAAGAGGATACCACCATATCTTCCCATCAAATGAGTTCAATCAAGAATGAGCAACGGTCTGCAACATTTCTTGATACCATCAAGACAAGCACGGAAGCAGAAAAAACGCGTTTGAATCAGTCACCATCCCTATCAATGATAATAACGCTGTCAGGATTAGTTTCAGCCACCTTACCAGCATACCATATCAGGAAATCATAGCTTGCTACTTTAGAATCATGGAGGATTCCCCGTGCAAGTTCTTTACCCATCTAAGCTTGTTTATAAGGTAGGTGCACACCATGGTTGAGTAATATATCCCGTTGTATATCTATAGCCCTATATAAAGGACGTTGATGAAGTTTTTGAATCACATACTTACTAACCCCATTTCTTCATTGCTTTGGGTAGGATGTCGTGCCAATAAATCCTCCACATGTGTAAATATCTCGTACTGTTTTAATCCTAAATGTGGGGAGTTTACCTTCATGCGATGCTTGAATACGCCATTGACAGTCGATGGCTGCACATGTCACGATCACTCTCTGTTTATCATTTTTTTATGAAACGGAAGTTGAAATTACATTTGATAGCTAAGTCATACAATGTCTCCTTGAATTTTTCTGCATTTTCATAACGTTATCCGACTATAGTTATGCCATTCTCATAATTCAGTAAATAATTAGATGGTACTATGGCTGCCCCACATGGCATCACTGGTTCTAAGGGGTTTAGGTTACATGAGGCACTTTGTGATATTGGTTCCTAGGTTATGAGAGTAGTAGACAATTAGTAAGTTATGTAAGTAGTAACAGTCATAAATAAACAAGTAGTAACTTATATAATCAAAAACGGTTGTAAATGAACAATTGTTAAATTATAAAAGCAGAAACGGGCGTTAATAAAATTTTAAAGTTGGTTATAACTAAAACAATGACTTAATAAACAAGTAAATGAGAAATTACCTCCAATTTAACTCTAATGAATGAGTGAGTGTTAAAAAATTGAAAAGAGTGTAACATCTTAAGGAGGTCGGTACTTACAACGGCATTGATGACCCGGAGGGATGCTCTACCATTTCCTCAACCACCAAGTTAACTATATTCTTCTTAAATGCATGGTGAATGTTGTGCATTTTTTGGAAATCACTGTTTGAGCTAATACAAGCCGTCATATTCTTCTCGTCAGAGATTAAATAATTTACTCTTACCAGAGGAGAATGAAGGGACCAACATATGCATATTTCATCAAACACAGACTCCCATTTAGACATAATGGAGAACTCTAAGGTACAACCATCTTCCTTATACTTCGCAATACCATAAAATGTATCCATTCTAGGCCGAGGCCTGAAGGTAAAAAAAATAAATACAACAAAAAAGAATAAACCCAAACTCATCAGCATCAACAAATTGACACCCATTTTTCAGTCACAGTTGTTCGCAGGTTTGTCTTCACCAAGTCAGAAACCTTTACTATGGGGGTTACCACGTTCAACAACGTAGTAAGCTGGTGGAGAAGCTCCTCCAACAAGCAGCCATGCAACGATCAGCAAGGAACAGGTAGAAAGTGGTGAAGGATGAGGAGAATAAGAACATAATGGCGGAGAAATTTCTCTTGCAAGTCATGGAGGTACGGCTAACCATACCATGACAAGACTTGCCAGTTGAATTCCCTCCAAAGTGAGCTCACATTTCCTTCCAAACAGAAGAGTATTTCTGGGATTTTCAAAAACTATAATAGGGGAAACTAATTAGAGGGGTGCAATGGTACAATACTCAAAAAATTTGAACTTATAAGTATACCAAAATGTCAAATGGATTTATTAGAATATTTCAAAAGTTTCAAGGATTAAAAAATAATTTTGTCCTAAATTATAATTTGAAAAATACTTTTTAAATAAATATTAATTAAATTAAAATCTGCTCAACTACTCAAGTTTTGGTCCAAAACCATTTCAAAACACTATATTAAACCTCGAAATAATATTAAATAAAATCAAATAATAAAATTTGAGTTTTTAGTTTTTTAGATTAATAAGTTTTATAAACATTAATATTTTTTAAAATAAGTATTAAATATTTATTCAAGTTATTCTCTATCCCTCTTCTATATGGGCCCCTTTGATGCTTTGCAGTGAAAGACTTTCCATGTAAAAAAACCATAAAATTACTTAAATACCCTCATAAAAATACTATTTACTTGCATACCTTCATAAAACTAACTTTTTTACTTGTATATCCTTGCCGTTAGTTACTGTTAGTCACCGTTAGGGTTTATAGAATTAACCATAGTTTCCACCTAACCCAATTTAACAAAATTACCCAATTACCCTTCATCATCCAAGCTAAGCTATTTGAGAAAAATCCCAAACTTCTCAACCACTCAGCAACCATCTTTTGAGGTTCCCTTCTCACCAATCTCTTCAAACCACGCCATCTCACTTGCTGACTCTTTCAAATCGGCGTCAGAGACGTCCATGCCATCCCTGGAGGTTCCAAACTAACCATACTAGACCATCTCAACACCGGCTATGCCCGACACCCTGACATTTGCGCATGTGTCGTTACCTTCACCGTTAGATGTCTCAGCATGATCAACGCCGTCGCCGGAGCTTACTCGGAGAACCTCCTAATTATGTTCATCGTCGGCGGGCCAAACACCAACTCAAAAATTCATGATTTTTAATAATTTTTAAAAATAATTAAACCGTATATAAAAAAAATTACATTGGTTATCTATAATTTAAATAATTTAAAGTCTATAAAATATAATAAAAAAATTGATGGATAATTAACAAACCCATAATAGTCATTTGTTTAATGAAATGAGTAATGTGAAAAAAAAAATTTAGAGGGGTATATAAGCAAACCTATTTTAGTAATTTACTCTTATTTCATCCATTGATTTAACACCGTTAAGAGTCAACTTAACTATGGGGACATATAAGTAAATATAATTGATTTGTAGGGATATACAAGCAAATATCATGAGGGTATTTAAAATAAATTCATGATTTCATAGGGGTATGCAAGTAAAAAACCCTATAAAAAAAAGTTAAAATCTCATCACCCTTGTAACATCAAATTAAAACCATACGAAAAAACTAAAATTTAGTTCCAAAAATATAAAAATTTAACCCAAAAATCTAATGAGTGATCTCTCATGCCCCAGAGTTTTTGAAAGAAAGAAAAACGAAAGAGTTTTGCTCTAGGTTTTTAAAATCAAGAAAAAATAAGGAAAAAAATTATTTAAATAAGGGTAAAATTAGAATTTCACTAGTTTAATATTTTTACAGCTACTGTATAATCTTTTTCACACTCTCACCTCCTATGAATTATTTTTTTAATCAAAGAGAAAGTAATTACATAAAAACTGTTATTTTGCATTGTTTATATTAAAACCAAACCAAACGTGTGAAAGTTTTTCACAATTTTTACTTTTTCTTGTAAAATTGTTACCTTTCAATACACCAAACGACACCTATATATCTATATCACGCCCTTTGTGTCTTCACTCCGGTTGGGCGGTTCTTGCAATTAGGGTTAGGGTTTTTCTTACTCTCTGTCTCTCTGTATCAGCTCTTGGGTGTCCATGGATCCAATCTCCAAGAAACGGAAGCCCGACGACAATGGCGCCCTTTCCTCGAACCTTACTCTGGACGAAGCTCGTCGTCTAATCGATTCCTTCTCGCGCGATCAGCTCCTTGACATCGTCTCCTCCGCCATCTGCTCCGGCGCCGGCCCCGTCCTCGACGCCGTTCGCCCCATCGCGGATGGCGATCCAGCCCGTCGCAAGTTGTTCGTTCGTGGCCTTGGTTTGGAGACCACCTCCGACTCTCTTCGCGTACTCTTCTCGAACTATGGTCAGGTAGAGGAGGCCGCCGTCATCTGCGACCGCGCCACCGGCCGGAGCAAGGGCTATGCTTTCGTGACCTTCCGGCACGCGGATGCCGCGCTGCTCGCCCTCCGCCAGCCTAGTAAGCAGATAGGAGGTCGCATGACTGTTACCCAGCTTGCCTCTGCTGCTGCTGCTGCTGCTGCTCCTGCTCCGGCGGAGGATGTGGCGGCGAGGAAGATTTATGTGGGGGGTGTGCCGGCGGAGATGCCAGCGGAGAGGCTGCTTTCTCACTTCTCGTCGTATGGGCTGGTGGAGGAAGGACCCCTGGGTTTTGATAAACAAACAGGTAAATTTCGGGGATTCGCTCTGTTTGTCTACAAGACGGTGGAGGGCGCACAGGCGGCGCTGCTGGAGCCGAGCAAGAACATTGATGGGCATTCGTTGGTGTGTAAACTCGCTAATGATGGGAAGAAGGGGAGACCTGGAGGTGCACCTAATGGACCTCATGGTCAGCAGGTTGGTGCTGGTGGTGATGGTTCCGGGCTTGGTTTACAGCCGGGATCACTTTCAAGCCAGTTTGGTGGTCCTGGTGGTGGTCTCTCATCGTACCAGCCCCTGAACTCAGCTATGGGTGGCCCTGGGCTATCTTCAGTTGAGGGCATGGGTGGGAGTTATCGAGGAGGTATTGGTGGGTCCTTATGGTTCTTCAGGGCAGTATGGTGGACCTGGATATGGTGGTGTTGGGTATGATGGATTAGGGATGGGTGCTTCACAGTATCGATTGGGGCCGGGGTCTGGTGGGCTGCCCTCTGGAGTTCATCCTGAGGGTGGCAAATATGGTTTGTCATCCTCTATGTATCAGAGTCAGCATCACCAGGGAGGAGGTTCTTCACCAGGACGGAGAGTGCCTGCAGGAGGTTATCCAAACATGCCACCTTACTATTAGGTATTTTACTTGCCATTTCAATCCTTCCTTTTTTTCAACTCCTAATGCTCCTTTCTTAGTTGCTTCTGATAGATAATCATCTGACAACGGTAACATTGTTTGATAGTTACATTGCGTGGCCTGCTTGATATCATTTATTTGCTTTTTTGTTTCATGACGATAGGGGCTGAACTGTATGATATCTGTCTGAGGCTTAATATGCGCATGCCTTCTTTTGTCTGACTAACAAAGAGCTTTAGCTCGCTGCCGTAATAAGGGAATAGTTTTTGCTTTTCTGAGGCAATTTTGTTGTTCTGTTATAGTTCCTGTGATTTGTGGTTATATTTCTTGTGACGGTGTCTTAAATATACTGTTATTGATAGAAGTGCTATGCTTATGATAATCCTTGTTCTGACTATAGATTGAGGTTTTGCAAATATTTTGTTTTTTGCTTTTGGGTTAGTTTAACAGGATTTGCATGTTCTAGTTCTCCTCTTATGTGTCTCTTTTGTTACGTTTTAATTTGTAGTCTTGATCTAATCGCAGATGATCTTTTTCCCAAGTTTGTGATGCCTTTAATATTCATCCTCTTATATGATAAAGGGTTTCTTTCAAGGACATGGCTAGACCTAATGTATGATTTAGATTCTACACTTGCCTGAGCAATCCTAAATTTAATGTTGAAAATTGAAACGTTAGAATCAGGTCAATGTTCATACTTTTATTACTTGTGGTTGTTGTAAAGATCTGGCGATGGCTGTTTAAATTATGATTAGTTTGGTAGAAACTAAATAGTTTTCTTGTAGGTTTAATATGCCAGGGAATGATGTTTACAGAACAGTAGGTATTCATTCATAATTAATACATTTGTCTGGATGAATTTAGGCATAATCGTAGTTATGTATGAGTCATTTGTGATCAAATCAATAGTTTTATTGGGATTTAAATTATATATAATCAATAATGATGTAGTATTTGTGTTTAAAAAAAATGTCTTTATTATGGTGAAGGAATGGATATATCTTAGAAATGGCTTTAACATGGCAGCATGAATCCATATACAAAGATATATCTAATGTTATCCTATGTTTATTATGTTTATTTGGAGTACCACATCAAGAGCTTCTTGGCCCAAAAGAATAGTCTTTCTCAATGAAGTTGGTTGATTTGGACAAAATTGAGTGTATGGTTCTATTGTCCATTTTCAGTTTGGGAGGAATTCTTTCTTAAATTGAGATCCGTAATTGATCTTAGATATTAATGTCAAGCCACAACTTGGACACACATGATCACAAACTAAGTTACTTGATACCTTGCTTGTATTCCTTTTGGAGTCTTACAATTATTTTCATCTTGGCTGGAACTTTTAAGGTTTTAGGGTAATCATTGTGGTTAAATCTTTGGCCTTTTTACCCTTTTTTTCTTTCCCTATTTTGGTCGGTAGTTTTTGGGCTCCCCTGTATAATATGTGATTCCTTCCTCAATGGTTTCTAATCCTTGTTTTATGTTGTTTGCAAGTCCTAGAGTGTACATTTCATACATGAGTATTTTCCTTTGTCTCCAGTATCGCTTGAGTCCTTTAGGTTGAATATTTCCTTTTCACAAACTTGACCATGGATTTGATCATTTTTTTCATTTGGCAAGCTTTATGACCAAGAAGTTGTTTGTTACCTCATGATTACAAGAGGACTTAAGATGACAAACATTTGAAGTTTGAATAGTGCCTTTCTTTGTGCATGTAAAGGAGTCCTTTAATGTCATCATCATTTTCTTATTTGATTGCATGTGTAAATGGTCGGAGATATAGCTTTTTTCCTTCATAGGGAAGTTAGTGGAATACCATTTAATGCCAACTTATATTCTACAATTAAAGCAGTAGGAACTTTGATTGGGTTTATGTTGTAGAATATCATTCTTGATGATCTTCTTATGTCCATGTGTGTTTTACCTATGTATGTGGTGTAGCATCTGTGGATGGTTTGTGAAGCGTTTTTTGTAAGACAACAAATTGGTTTTTTGCTTTTTTAATAAAGTTTTGTTTTTCTTTTACTTTTTGCATATTTATTGCTTTTGAAGTATAATTAACGTGATGCACCTTGTTATGATGATTATGTTTTTGCTTTTCATTTCCGCAACAATATGATTTAATTGCACATTTATGCATGTAGTTGATAGTAAATCAGGATTGGTCATCAGATGTTGGACTTAATGGTCATCAGATGTTGGTTTGTGAAGCGTTTTCTGTTAGACAACAAATTGGTTTTTTGCTTTTTTAATAAAGTTTTGTTTTTCTTTTATTTTTTGCATATTTATTGCTTTTGAAGTATAATTATCGTGATGCACCTTGTTATGATGATTATGTTTTTGCTTTTCATTTCCGCATCTATATGATTTAATTGCACATTTATGCATGTAGTTGATAGTAAATCGGGATTGGTCATCACATGTTGGACTTTAATGGCCCTGTGTATGAAATGCTTCTTAATCACAAATATTGTTCTTGTCAAGCTAGATGAGACATGCTGATGATTATTCTTCTACTTTCCAGAAGCTTGAATGCATTTTCTTTTTGATTAAGTTAATTCAGCCAATGCTTACATGGTTACTTTTGTTAACTAATTTATCAGGTGCATGCTTAAAATTAATTTTGTTTTTTTAATCTGGGTGTAAATTACTGGCCCACTGTTGCCGTTGGTTGCTGTCTTGCCTTGTTTTTGGTGTTGACATTTTTATTGTGCATATGCCAACTTGTATATATTTTCTCCCAGATACCTTATGAACATGCTATATTTCTATTTTCATGACTTGACATTGATTCTCATTAACAGTCATAGGTTTTGGTTTGTTTTCTATGCTTATTTATTTACTTTTTAATGATTTGTTCTGAGTGACCTGATTAAATCTCATCAAATGATTGTTTTTTGAGAGACATTTTAATTGAGGAAATTTAGCTTATATTATTAACACTTTTGATCTTTTCAATTCTCAATGCTGTTGATGTGTTTGACTGGACTGGAGAAAACTTGTTACTGTTTTGCCTGGGTTGTCAAAATTTCCCCTCTTGTATGTATGTTTAGTTGATGATATTTGCACATTTTTTGCTTCTTCTTTCTTCTGTGTGCTTTTGGACTACACTGACATATCTACTGGACATTCTTTTTAGAAACTTAAGAATTGCCTGCTAATTGTATAATTTTTGACAAAGCAGGGAGAATTAGTTTTGAACTTGAGTTTATTTTATTTTATTCTTCTTAGTTTTTTATAAGAACGTCACAGTCTGCCTTCATCATTACAATATTTGAGCTTTGAGGTTTGGGGTATTCATGGATTTAAACTCCTATGTTGTTGCTCTTGTTCGTTAGTGAATGCCATTTATTTTGTTTGTTTCTGGTTTACTAAATGAACTAACTTTTCGTTTTTTTCTCCTGAATACCTGTTGTGTTGAAGATTCTTGTTTTAATTTCTATGTTACTGTTATGCTTTTTGTTGATTGAATCTGACAAATTGCAGGGCTCAGGTAATCCAGCATTTCACTTTGTTATTTGTTCTTCATTTTCTTGTCATTTTATTGCATTAGTTGGGAATAGTTGTGGTTTTTGCATCCTCATTGCGACATTTATTTTGTGGTCCATATCTTAGCCCACTACTTGAGCTGATTTAAGATATTGTAGCCATTCTGTTTTTTTTTCCTACTACAATTGGATGTAGGTATTAATCTTAATGCATTCAATGATGATTGAGCAATGCTGGGTATTGATTCAGGTGTGTAATCAATCATGGGAGCAAATGCTTGAGATGGTTGTGCTGAATGCCAAATGTTATCTGCTTTGACGAATGGTTGGAATGCTTCTAGTCTGCTTCGATGCTATATGTTGGTTCTTATTTTGTAATGAGTAATTTTATTCTATGTTGCTATGTTATGGTTGGTTGAATTGATTATCATCTGCTTCACTGTTTATGACTTCTCTTTTCTTTTCTTTTATATATGCTGAAACCGTCTATGAATAGATAGTTTTCTGTTCTTGTCCTCTTCGCAATATGTCTATCTTGAAAAATATGCTGGCTTGAACATGCTTGAAGTGCAATCTGTGACATTATTTTGCCCTGGTAAGTTTTGCTCTCTGATCATGCCAGTGTACAATTTTTGGTTTTGTTGCTGTGATTTACTGATCTGAAACTGGTCACATGCATTCAATTTTAGGGCTTAGGTGTGCTCTGTCCCAGCTGATCTTGAAAACAAGCATTGAAAGCCAGAAAGTCTGATTTGTCCTAAATATTTAACTGAAATAACAGGGCCTCGGTAAAATTTAAAATAAATCTCTAAGTCGTTGCCAATTTGCACCCGTACACCTTATGTCTGATATGCTGTTATCTTGACATATATATTAATTTGATAACCTTTTTTAGGCACCATTGCTTGTCAAGGTAGCTTGTAGACAATTGCATGCATAATTCATACACTTGTAATAGTGATATTATATTGTTGTTGTCAAGCTTCCATTGTGATCTAATGATGTATGACTATGAGAGTATTTGAGAATTTTATGTTATGTTGTGAAAGATGCTATGAGAAAGTCATGAATCTAATGTTTTTGCAATTTTGATCAATTCATAGAATGATTATAGAAACCAGCTGGATGTAAGGTTGATATTGAAGAACTTATTAAGAATTTTTTCATAAAAGAACGTGTGTATTGTGGCAGGCCTTATACATCAGACTGAAAGTGTGGTTGTGCAATTGCCATTGTTCTGGACGTTTAACTTGTATCGCTATGTAGTTTAAATGAGGATTTCTTGTTCTCCAAAAACAACTTTGCTCCATGTTTTCTTTTGTTTAGCGTCATTAAACTTTTCTGTTTTCTCCTGTGTTTCATGTGAGTCTTGCAAAGTAGAGGTTTCTAGGTATAGAAGTTGGTGTCATTCTGTTTGTTATTCCATGTGTTCATGCACACTTCCTTGCTCGTACTATGTGTCCTTATTCTTCTTACTATGATTTGTTTGACAGTTGGTCCAATGTTATTGAAACATTTAATTTTATGACTCGAGTGTTGTTATATGGATGCCTATTCTTGATTGCCCCAATTTGCAGACAGTTTGAACTTTATAGGTTTTCCGATGAATGGAGCAGTTGAAGCTTGAAAGAATTACTATGGATCTCTTCTTTTGATGTGATGCTCATATGAAAGTTTGAAACTTGCAGTTGATAGTATTACCATGGATATCACCTTTTGGTTATGCATTTCTATGTTAAAACTTCCTGTTAAAAATATTAGTAGGATCTCAATGACACTGTCCTTACCTGTGTCTTTGGTATTATCTTATAATTTACATCCTTTGAAAGTAACAGGTGAGTTAGGAGATCAATCAATTCTTTCATATTGTACTATATATGACCTCAAGACAATATCAACCTCATTCTTAACTGATGACCTCGTAGCAGAATTACAGAGAGGGATCTCTGATGCAACATTCCAACCAGAACTTTTATGTATACTGCAACATGGATCATGGATGTCTTTGTCAACCAAATTATCATTCTGCAGCAATAGCCCTTATGTTACTAAGTGGTTAAATTCGTACTCATGTTATTAAATGAGGCCGTGAAATTCTGAGATGGATTCATGGTTGATGCATTATAGGATGAATAGTTCAATACTGCCTTTGTAGAAGAAAAGTTGTTTGATACACCTCTTTTGCGCAATCTTATCAAATTTTCTAAGAAGCAGTTTTGTTTCTGATCTCGTCTGTCTTCAACAGTAGGCATGTTTGATGCAGTGGTCGTTGGTCAAGCATTTTCATAGATGTAAGAATAGAACAATTGGAATTTATACTAATTGAAGTGAGGTGATTTTAAGGGAGAAGACTCAATAAGCATCTTTCTTTTCTTTCAGTGTCTAATTGTGGGTCAGAAGCTTTGATTGAATTGTCTGTACCCTGAAGTGTTTCTTGATGTTGAACTGTTGTTGATGGTTGTTAGCTGCTACATGTTTGTCATGCTTGACCCTCTGCAGATTCAGTTAAAATGCTTTTGATAAAGTGTTTTTTTTTTTTTTAATCATTATTCAACCATGTTTCAATGCTGCAAAATTGGAATTGTTGAGCATATGTTAAAAACATAAACAAACCAAAATGGTGGATGTCGGTGTTGATCGAGTTGTTGAAATAATTAATTTCTCTGGCTTCATTGCCTCTTTTTTTCTTCTCTGAATGTCTTGTCTGTTTGCTTATTATAATGTTATTTCATTCCAAAGTAAATCTATTTCCCTAGTGTTTTAGACACTATTTGCAACTTAAAACCCTTGACCTTGTAGCATGTTAAAAAGGAGCCACCGTAAACCAAAATGTTCCCTTCTGCCTTCTGAAGATATTCATTTTGGTGAATATCTCAAGCGGGTACATTTTATTTATTTATTTGTTTATTTTTGGAGTTAATACTTCAACTGGTTTAGATGGGCTGGGTATTATTTATTTATTTATTTGTTTATTGTTGGAGTTAATACTTAAACTGGTTTTAGATGGGCTGGTTGATATGCCAGCACCGGTTGTTCTGGAGCTGCATTGGACCATGAGGAAAATAATTGTTTCATGTATGAAGTCAATAGAACGGAAATATTTTCCATTTGTAAGAATTAAATGTATGAGATCTGCATAGCATCTGTAATGTACTGTGTATTAACAACATAATCAAATCATTTTCAACATTTGTTCAAACTAAAATTTTCATGTAACTTTCCAAGAAAACTAAATAAAAAAAGAAAAAGAATAATCTGATTTATTTTAAAAGCAAACAATAAGACAACCATGATTATTATTTAACTGATTTACTTGTTATTGTGATTCGAATTTTGAGCAGCATAACCCTTTAATGTAACTCTTTTTTCTCCCGATTAAAACTCTTAATCCTCAATTAAGAGTTTCTAATTTTTTTTTAATCTATTTTTTTTATGTATATATTTTGCGTCAAGCTGCTGGAAACGTAAGTCATCTCGCATTCCTATCCCACTTTCAATGAACAGATGAAGACATAGCACCTACCTTGCCAGAAATTATGAGCAGGGTCTCACCTTGTTAAATCAGCTTCAAACTCTTAAACGTGACTGCATTAAAATGTTGTCAGGAAATACTATTAAATAATAATAATAATAATAATAATAATAATTATTATTAGTATTATTATTATTTAAAAAAAAAAGGAAATACACATACATATATATATATCTATATGAATAGATACCATTCCCTTGTACGACGGCGGGATCACAGTTATACTCTAAAATGTCTAGTTTCATTAACTTAAAACACAAACTACTTCCAGATGCAACTAAGTTAACATAAAAATAATAATAATAATATTTCCCATTCCACAAGTTAAAACCCCAATCAAGAAAGCCAAATTCCGTTTCCGCGCAACCACCGTATGAAAATGATAACTGAAAACAACCTCTTCCTAATCCAAAACCAAGCCATCCTTTTAATACCTTCTTTGCCTCCATTGTCATCATCCTCATCTCAAATGGGATTCAAGGCTCTCATCAGCCTTGCATTCCTTGCATTACTATCATTCCATGTTAATTCACAGAGTTGCAATTTGTATGAAGGGAGTTGGATTTTCGACGAATCATTTCCTCTCTACAACTCTTCGATCTGCCCTCACCTCCGCCGTGAGTTCGACTGCCAAAAATACGGCCGGCCGGATAAAAACTACCTCAATTATAGATGGCAACCGAGCTCCTGTAACATTCCGAGGTAAACAATAACTCTGATACCATATTGAAAATTTAGTAAACACATAAACTTAAGACACCTATCTATATCACAAAAGGTTTGATGGGAAGGAGTTTTTGAGAATGTGGAGCAACAAAAAGATCATGTTTGTAGGAGACTCACTGAGCTTGAATCAATGGCAATCTTTGCTCTGCATGCTACACTCGGCGGCACCGAACAGCATCAAAACACCCTCCGGCGACACCGTTGCCATCTCCTCCATCACATTTGAGGTACCTACTCTTTTTTTTTATTTATTTTAAAAAAAGAAGAAATAAAAGAAAAATGTTTTTTAATAAATTAGGATCTTGAATGTTGAATTCAGAAAGCATTGGATGCTTGCATGTGAGAAAGACAGAGAAGATAGCTGCAGAAAACATTATGTTATGTGGACCATGTCTTTTCACGCATATGAAAACAACTTTTGTTTAGGTTTGTAGGATGTATGAATGGTGGGAAAAGGGTAGTTAATTAGGATGTTCTTATTGTCTAGGTTTGCAATTTTATTCATGTGGAGGAGGGTTTGTTATGATTGGTGGGAAGGATCTTAATTTTTCATGGCTGGCTTTGCTTTGGAGTTGCTTTTAATGTTTGTCCAATGATTTGTTGAACACTATTGATTGATTGCTTGGACCACTACTACCCTTCTAGAGTTCACAATTAACCTCAGTGTTCTTAAATTGTAAGCAAGATGTTTGTGTTCTTTCTTGGGTTTCAAATCAATACTCCACAAGCAATCACATAAAATTAAAATAAATAACTAATGAGATAAGATGAAAACTTAAAACATAATTTATTTATTTATTACTTAGGTAACAAGCGTTGTTAAAAGGACATGGAGGTATAGAAGTGACATATTGTTCCTTTTATAGAGGATTCATATTAGGACCAACAAATAATATCAATGATTAGTATTTGACCCTAATATACAATGCATGAACAATATTAAACAGTATTAATGAAATAAAATTTTGAATTGTTGCTCCCTAACACACTTTGTCATGAGTTACCACTAAATCACCCGTGATTTTTTAACATGATAGTTGTGATTTATTTGATAATGTTTTAGGTTTGATTAGAAGAGTTTAGTTTTAATGATTTTGTTATTATGATTTTTTTTTTTTAATTTTAAACAATTTGGTATGTGTAATAATCGGTTTAGTTTTATGTTCACCATCAAGTTTCAACTGTATATATATGTATATATTCTCCTCTGTTACTTCACTTATGATTTATATTTTAGATGTTTTATAATTCTTTTTCCTTTGAGTCATTAAAAAATGTTTTATATTTTTTGGGTTAGATAGGTTTGAGTCAAACAAATTTAATGATTATGATGATTTCATTTTTAGATGGTTTATGATTTTCATTTTACTCATAAAAGGTTATAAATAGACAAAATTAACAATATAAAAAAATTATGAAAATTTTGATATAACTCTAGCAAAATTTGAGATTTATATGAATAAATAGTTCGCTATGCCATATATATATAGATATGCAAACATAATATTGTAATATGTCTAATTGGAATCATCTATTTGTGGTATTAATATTGAAATTACTTTAATCAATGATTGAAAACTTCATTTATTATTGTATTCATTTGAAAGAAGAACATTGAATGTTCACTGTTGTCTCTAACTTATTAAAAGTGAAGGATGTGTCCTTTCTGTTGAGATCTAGCTATTTAGGCAAAATCCCTTCCTTTAAAAGGGGCCACATGCCCTTCGATTTTGTTCAAGATAGAGCAATCAATCTTATTTATTTTTAAAATAATAAAATTTTAATTAATTATTGTTTTCATAGTTCAAATTTTAATCATTAAAGTGTATATATATATATATATATATATATATGAAATTTAACAGAGAACGAAATTTACGCAAATATTCTTCATTATATAGACTTTATATTTGAAGGTGAACAATACTTCCTAGAGTATTCACAATAATAATAATAGATTGGGCATCCCGTGTTAGTCTATATATAAATATATATTTTTATTGTAATATATATATATATATTATAAATAAATTAAAAACAAAAAGAAAAGTCTTTGTTGAAGAACATGTGCATGTGTGATATGCCCCATTTGAAAGGAGCAACAACAATTAGCACCATTTGACAGTGGGCACTAGGAATAAACACATGATTATTAGGTTGGGGTGCATGCCAATGCTGACATGATCTCAACATAAACAAGTTATAAAATTGGGTTTTATAAAATGGATAAAGACACCAAAAGTGTATATAGACAAGAAATTAATGTTTTAATCTATTTGTACCCTTGCCCTACATAGACTAAGATTTGAACCTATTTTCTTAGTAAATATATGAACATTTAACGCAAAAGATCTGGTACCAATAGACCAAGAGGTCGTTGGTATTTGCATCTATTTATTTATATTAATGTTAGAAATGATATTTTTCATTCTTAGTTTAAATTTTATACTATTGTTTTAATATCATCTTATTTTAGATTTAATCTGTAAGCCATCTCATCTATAATTTATTAGTATTTATATTTCTATATATAACTTTACTGCAACTAAGTGTACCATTTTGACCAAATCAACCAAATATCTCAGTTCAGGAACTAATTAACACTACATTTCATGAGAAACCAAAACTCTAAAAAGGCAATTTATTTCCCACAGGACTACAATGTGACAGTGATGTACTATAGAACACCATTCTTGGTGGACATAATCACTGAAAATGAAGGAAGAGTTTTGAACTTGGATTCCATTCAAGCTGGCAAACAATGGCTTCAGGCCAACCTTCTCATCTTCAACACTTGGCATTGGTGGCTCCGCTCTGGCCAATACCAACCGTAAGTATATATATATATATATCTAAAGTTACACTATCTATTTGATGATAACTAATTAATGAACATTATGTACACACACATATATATATATAAATGAAGATGGGATTTCATTCAAGATGGGAACAAGATGTTGAAAGATATGGACCGCACTGTGGCTTTCTCCAAGGCATTGACAACTTGGGCAAAATGGGTGGACTCTTCTGTCAATCCAAACACTACCAAAATCTTTTATCAAGGAGTCTCTCCCTCTCACTATCAGTAAGTAATATTTCTTTTTATCTTTTAAAGTAAAAAAACAAACAATATATGTAATATATATGAACTTAACATAATTATAATGTCAGTAACTAATCTTCTATATATATATTTTTTTTGTGATGTTGGGAAAGCAGTGGAAGTGATTGGAATGAGTCCTCCACCAAGAGTTGTGCTGGAGAAACAGAGCCATTCATGGGATCAAGATATCCAGGAGGACCAATTCCACAAGAGGATATAGTCAAAAGTATCTTGAAGACCATATCAAAACCAGTGTCTCTTTTGGACATCACTTCTCTCTCACAACTTAGAAAAGATGCACACCCTTCTTCATACAATGGAATTCACTTGCGTTTGGACTGCAGCCATTGGTGTGTTCCGGGCCTTCCTGATGTTTGGAACAGTCTCATGTATGCCACTCTTGTCTCATGAATTACTTTAATTAAAGATATATAGAATACAAAGAGGAAAAAAATGAATGAAAGAAAGAAAATTATTCGATTATTTATATAGTTAGTCCTGTGGCTAGCTTTTGGTTAGGTTCATTTAGAGGGGAAAATTATGTAGTTTGTAATGTGTAGTATTGGTGTTTGATTTGATTCATCCGTCACATAGTGACTTTACATTGATCAATTCAATAAATATTCTTACGGCAGGAACTTTTTGGTTCTCTTCTTATTCAAGGTGAAGAATGAGGATGAAGTATTGTTATTTGTATATTTTTTTTAAGTGAGATAAATTTAATTGGTATTGGGACTTTTGAGTAGTGTCTTCCCTTAGCTTTCAAAAATATAAAATATAAAATAAAAAAATAAAAATGAGCCAATAGATGTCAGGGGCAATATTAATTTATTTTAAATTATAAAGTATCATAATAAAAATGAACAAACCTGATAACTAAGGATCACTCCTAAAAAAAAAGAGTTAATAGTATTTTATTTTTTACAATAGAGTTGGTATTCTCTTAACTCAAAAATTAATTGTTTATTTTTTCTTAACTTAAAAATTAAATTAATGTTCACCCACATTTATTAAAAAAAATAGAGAGGGATACCCACGATAACCAAATATCCACTCCTCCAAAAAATATATTAAAAAATATATTTAAAAAATTCAAACTTAAAACTTAAATTTTGTTTAAAATTGGATCAGACTAATAATTATTACTCACTCTTTATCCTTTGACTCCATTTTAATAGATTAATAATAGATATTATTTAACTGGTCTACAAGATAATAGTAAGTAATTAAAATTAATTTGTTTTATTTAAGTTGCCAATTAAGTTGCTAATGTTAAAAAATAAAAAAAAAATAATGAAAAGATTTAACTATGTCCTTGCCAAATTTAAAAATTGCAATTTAAAAAAATAAGTCTATATAATTACAATACTTGATCGCAAGCAAGCAAAATTTTTACACATAAAAATATGGGAACTTCTGTCTATGCTGAGTAAATACGCATATATAGTTTGATCATCTATGCACATTCGTAGAATCGAAATCTACGAACGTTGTTATCAATTGTTGGATTTCGATCCAACGGTTAATCACTGTTTGATAAATAGTAATACTGTGATTATAAATAGTAGCACAGTAAAAAAATGTGATGCACAGTAATTTGATCTGAACTGTTTAATCAATTTATGCACAGTTACTGAACAAATCTGAACCGTCCAACCCTATTTCTCCTAGACCAACAACAACCTTTCTATAAACCAAAACTAAACTAATAAACCCAATTAACCATCCATTAGGTCTCATTGTAGCCCATTAATAAGCACTGTGCTCATCCGAACGTCCGCAGATGATTTATTTTCATATATATATATATATATATATAGAGGCGGTACCAAAGGGGTGAAAGGGATGAAGCCCCCTAGAAACGGCTCTAGTGAGTCTAGTCTCAAACAATCAAAATTTTTTTTATGGTTGTTTTTTAATTAAATAAATGTGATAATATGTTTTGTTTAGAGGTTACAAATAAGAAATTTAGTTGTACATACATGAATTGCCTATTGGGCTTGGTCAAGGATCATGGGATTTTTACCCGGACTTGTTCAAATCCTGCGATACAAGTATATAACAGTTGTTATGAACTTATAATAATATAATAATATTTATATTTAATATTAAATTAGATGTATAATATGCTCTCAGAGTATTTCAAATTACCAATTTAATTTTTTATTATATTTAAGATTTTGTTTATATTACTTATGACATTAATAATTGAAAAAAATTTAATTGTATTTATTTGTTTGTGCAATAAATGTTTATAAGACCTTTAAAATTCAAGGTATACAATTGTTTCCATTGTAAAAGTTATTTGATCATATTGTTTTTCCATTGTATTTTATATATGATATTTGCCTTAAAATCTTCTTAATTGTAAAAATTTCGATGTGGAGCCAGAGAGTTTGCCAAGTGTATCTTAAAATGGAACATTTAGAGCACTGGTCATAGCTAATGGTCACTCTGTTCCCTTGCTCTAAACCTTTCCCTTGCTCTAAACTTTGGTCGTTTCCCTTGCTATGGCAAGCGGGGACCGGCAATCAGCCCCCACATCTTCCCTGCCACAGCCAATATCATGGGCGCAAATCGCTTCCTCCCTCCGACAGTCCTCTGATAACTCTTCCCTCCACAATGCTCACATCCTCAATAAAATTAAGGAAACAACTACTGATTTCATTTGGCTTGATGATGATGCTATCAACAGAGCTCGCATGCGCTTCCAATATGCCCTTTACAAAAAATTCTTCTGCAAACCTTCCCCATTCGCTCAAGTTAAGGATGACCTGCTTGCTAAATGGTCTAACTTTGTAGAGGTTTTCATCTCTGATTTACCGAATGGATTCATGCTAATTCGCTGTTCCTCACAACAAACTATGCAACATCTTCTTCTGGATGGCCCTTGGTTTGTGAATGGAATAATTTTCCAACTGTCCCCATGGAAGCCATTTTTTGAACCTACATTTGCTAAGCTAAACACTGCTACTATTTGAGTTTAGTTACATAATCTCCCTGTAGAGTTCTGGGATGGCGAAACACTTGAAACTATCACCAGCCAATTGGGTACTCTCCTCAAAGCAGATGATCTCACAATCTCACTAATTGGATCCAAGTTCGTTAGAGTTTGTGTGGAGATTGATCTATCTAAGCCCCTCAATCGAGGGTTCTAGATCGGAGATGATGTTCACCGGGTCTTCGTAGTTGTTATGTATGAACGCTTGCCAACTTTCTGCTATAACTGTGGGATGATCGGCCATGGTAGTAACTCATGCTCTCGATCGACGACTTCTGGAACTGATAGACACCATCCGCCTCTTCGCCCTTGGTGGCAGACGGTGGTTGGCTCTTCCTCGGGTCCACCTGTCGAAGATCAAAGCATGGATGACATTGCTCACCATCCTGATCACTCCCCAATGGAAGAATGACAAGATCCCCTTGCGTATATCCCACAAGTGCACGGATTTGTCGAAGTAATAATCCCGGATGAGCGGGTATCGAATCCACAGGGAGTAGGGAATAAAAACACTTAATATGCTTCTTAGCTATGTGAAAAATCAGTAGTGATAAGTGTGACAATGATTCAATTCTCAAAAGTAAAAACAACAAGTAAGAGAGCACGAGTAAAGGAGGAGGTAAGGCAATCGATAAAGATGGGGCACTCGGATAATGCTCCACCTAGGACAATTGTTTCAAGTGAAAGAACCCTCTATTATGCTTCCTAATCAATGCAATGGTGAGTCGTGGAAATCCTTAAATACATAGTCCCAAATCTAAGGTCAACTATGCCTAACTCTATACATGTCCCGGAGGAGAGATTAGATAACCTCTCAACCTCGCACTCGAATAGAGTTGCAATGAGCTCTAGGGATTCCAAGTGATAAATCTCTTCCTAATTATAGACCTAACCCTTTGGTCCAGGTGGAAGGTCCCTAACCACGATTAAGCCCTAGATACTAATATCACCTCAACGCTTCACTCGGTTGCACGCGCAATTAAGCCCTAACGGAGGGTCATCCCTTAGACCATTCACTCTATTATGGCCGTAAAGAACTCGAGGAATAGAGGTAGAATCTATCACGCCGGAGGGCAAAGGGGACACTCCTGTACCTCTCAACTCACCCTCTCAACCCTCTCCAACCTAGCTTTGTCTAACGCTCGTGGTGTGTCACTCACTCACAAGGTTACCAACAAGAACTCTCAACCCTAGTGTCACTCTAGGGGAAATGTTCATACAATCAAGCATTCAAGGTTGGAACTCACAACAAACATCAATTAATTGAAAGCATAATAAAGAGATTCAATGAAACAAATACATCCTAGGGTTCACAACTACCCAAGTACCCACTAGGGGTTTAGCTCTCCATGGAGCTAAGTACAATCAAAGAAATAGAATGTAAAAGCAATAAATCCATAGAGAAACCCCCTCGATAGTCGTGTCGATGGTCTTGTGGAAAGTCCTCTAATCGTCGTCCAAGGATTCCCTTGTCCGGTATAGGATACGCCTCGACGGAAGCTCCCCTACCAACCTTCTTCCAAAGGAATGATAATGTCGGAGCTGTAGAACCTCTCTAAAACCTTAGCCAATACCTCTCAAAACCCTAGCCGAAATCCTCTCTCAAGTTGGGGAAGAGATGGAGAAACGAATCCTGAAATCGGGGCTGAAATCGGCTTTAAATAGGGCTGGAATCGGGCATCCACACGGTCTTGTGGATTTTTCACACGCCCATGTGGAATTTCCACACGGATGTGGGTAATTTCCACACGCCCGTGTGGAATCTCTGGAATTATGATTTTCGGCCGGTTGTGAACAGTGCTGCTACAGTATTTTGCTACGTTGCTCTGCTACAGTACCTGGCGTAAAATACTTCCCGAGTCCATACTTTCATCGAGGTGACGCAAACGGGCACACGTTCACATCGTGGATCGCTTTGCTTCTTTAATGACGGACAAGTTGGTGGAGATCTTGTTCTATGTGCATAAGTCGGAATGCTTGAGTGTGACTGCCCTTGTGCCCCTCTAAATGGTTGTGCTAACTCAAATACGAGGAGGTTGGCACACACTCTAGCATCTCACACCCGACCTATATCTTCGCGTTTGAACCTTAGCAAGATTTCCTCCAAAATCAGTGCATTATGATCCACATTAGTTTCTTTCCTTCATACTCGGCCTCACAACCCTACCTGCACGAAAGTAACATAAAAAACACACATATTAGTGTAAAAACCCGAGAAAAGTAATGCTCAACATAAGGAAAGAATGCTTCACATTCATATCACACAAGCACTTATCAAAGAATCTGAGAAGGCAGCCTCATCTCCTCCGGAGACGGACTTTGGCCCCTGGCTCTTAGTTTCCCAGCAAAGAGGCGGTTCTCGGGGTTGCGGAGGCGGCACACGTGCCAACCTCGTGACCCAGAGCACTGTAGTCGGCCCGACTTCTGAGAATGGCAATCCCGAGGCATCGACTCTCGCAGCATACGTGGCGGCATGAGCAGCCTCGGTCGAGGGTGGTTCGCTCATCCCCATGCCACTCACTCTGTCCACTCTATTGCTGAGAAGTCGCTTACAACTCTCGATCAATCAAATCCTAGCCCACCTGTTACTTTTGCCCAGTCTGATAATCTTCAGATTTGAGCACTTCCCAAGGCTCTGACCTTATCTCCCCGCCAACTTTGCCGCCTACTCCTCCCAATCACATCACTCCAATCTTGCCGCCCTCTCTTCCCATTTAATTTGTTTCACCCACACCGCCCTTTCTTCCCAATCAAAGCACTCCAGCCTTGCCCACCAGCCCCCCCCCAATCACATCACTCCCACACACAGAACCCCAGCTATTGGTATAACAGCCCTTCCCACCTGTTCAAAGTCACCTCCACCTATCCTTCGGTCCTCTCTACTGACCCCTTCTTCATCCCCTTCAACCAAGGACCCCTGTTCTCATATGTCTGTCGTGAACAGGGTCATTGATGCCCTTGATGAAGGAGACATGAAGGAGGACAAGAGTGAAGATGATGATTATATGGATGATGATGATGATGATGATGATGATGAAATGTCAGTGGATGATGGTCCTGATGATTCTATGACCCTCGTTCAGTATCAAGACGAAGCGAGGAGGGACACCCTCATCAAAAAAGGAGCACACATTGCTGATTTATCCCAGAAGAAAGGGAGACTTGAACCTGGAGATCCTGGTTCCGGTTCAAGTATTTCCTTCCGTTTTTGTTAATCACCCTTGATTTAGGGAGTTCTCCTTTTACTCTTTGCTTTCTTGAGTTTCTCCATGAATATAGCTAATATTATTTGTTGGAACTGTAGGGGTATCTCGGCGCGAGACACTTCCTCTCAAGTCTTCCGTGTCATCCGTACCTTCAAACCTATGTTGGTTTGCCTTGTTGAAACTAGAGCTAACTCAGACCGGGTGGATCGATTTTGCAAAAGGATCCCTAGATCTTGTGATTGTGCTGCTATCCTAGTGGATGGGTTTTCCGGTGGCATCATGGTTCTCTGGAATAAATCTATTGGTCAGGTTACACTAGTTGCTGTTTCTAGAAGAGCTCTTCATTTTATTATTTCCTCTGACTCCACTAATAGTTTTCTTGTTTCTGTGATTTACAATTCTTCCTAGTTCCGCAACCAATGTTTTCTTTGGAAAGAGCTTTCCAAAATTACCTCCTTGTGTCTCCCCTGGCTTGTCTTGGGAGATTTCAACTTCGTTCTCTACAAGAATGATCATAGGGGGGCTCTTTTGCGTACTATGATTGTAAGGCCCAGTTTTTTCTTGATTTTGTCAAAAACAATAATTTGATTGATTTAAACTTATTGAGCCCTCCTTTCACTTGGTGCAACAATCAATCTGGTTTGGCCCGCCGGTGGGCTAGACTAGATCGTTGTCTTATTAACCTGGCGTGGACTAATCTTTTTAAAACTAATAATTTAAAGCATCTCATTCGTTCTTTCTCAGATCACTCCCCTCTTCTCCTCTCCTCCTCCTCTCTTCCTATTCATAAGAAAAGCATTTTTCGTTTCGAGAACTACTGGTTTAATTTTTTGTGTTGCCATAATGTGGTTCATGAAGCCTGGAATCACATCCCCCATGTTAATCCCATGAAAGCTTTCTCGCACTTACTCTCCCATACTCCTTTTAATCTTTTACAATGGCGTCGGTTGGGTGTCAATAAGATTGAATCTTCCTTATTAGACACTGAAGCTTGCATCAGTCCCCTAGAGGTTTCCGATTTTAGCTCGAATTCTCAGTCCCTCCTTATGGCCCACTACGCTAAGTTAGTTGCTCTTCAGCCTCAATGTAACATCAATTGGGCTCAACCCGCTCACTTGACATGGGTTAAGGATGGTGACAAGAATACTAGCTTTTTCCATTCTACCACTTGCATTCACTCGCTGGTTAATACTATCTCCCAGGTGGTTGATCCTAATGGTAATGTTCATTCTAATCATGCGGGCATTGAGAATGCGTTTCTCATTTACTATAAGGATCTCTGGACTTCCCTCCCTGCTCGTCTAGTAGACATTATCAACGCTCTTCCTAGGGATCTCCCCCATATTTTCGATGCTGATGCAGCCAATCTCATTCGAGCGGTCACTAAAGAGGAAGTTTATTGTACCATCTATGATCTTCCCACAGGTAAGTCCCCTGGTCCAGACGGTTTTAATGTCGAGTTTTTTCGCAATTTCTGGTCTGTTATTGGGGATCAACTTTACTCTGCCATTCGTTTCTTCTTTGACCACTATGTTTTGTCATCCTCTTGGGGTAAAACATACATTGTTCTTAATCCCAATAAGGATAAACCCAAGTTTATTTTGGATTTCAGGCCAATCTCTCTTTGCAACGTCTGTTTCAAAATTATTTCTAAAATTCTAGCTAAGCATTTAAAGCTTGTTCTCCCTTCTTTGATTGGTCGAGAATAAGCGGGTTTTGTTTCTAGTCGTTGTCTGTTCGATAATATTATTGCTGTCCAAGAGGTTGTCCATGCCATAGAAAATGACACCAACAGCACCCCAAGGATTTCCTGGATTCAGACTTGTCTTAACTCTAGCCCTTTCTCTCTGATTATTAATGGCAACCCTTTCCCCCAGTTCTCTTCTTCCAGGGGAATTCATCAAGGAGACCCCATCTCCTCTTATCTTTTTATTATAGTTTCTCAAATCCTTACCTCCATGCTTAACCATGGCCTTAACAATAGATTGATTCCTAGATTTAATTCAAATTTGACCCATGATTTCAACCACTTGATGTATGCAGATGATCTCATCCTAGTTACCTCAGCTACCAGAAAAGCTGCCTGGAACATCAACCTTTGTCTTGCCAAATATACTTATCTCTTTGGGCAGCTGCCTAATTTTGCTAAATCGCAAATCTTCTTTCCTTCTTGGTGCAATAAGTATATCTTGAATAGAATCTGCTCTATCCTTAATCTAACTCCTGCGTCCTATCCCTTCAAGTACATGGGTATCTTGATTTCCCATAGGAAAATTGCCACAAATTCTTTTAAGCCTATGGTTGATAAAATTCACTGCACTTGCAATAGATGGAGTAATTGCTCTCTTTCTATAGCTGCCAAAACAATCCTGATCAACTCTACCCTTCTTTCTATCCCTACTTATGCTCTCTCTGTTTACTCAATTCCTAAATCCATTCTCTCTAAGATCACCAAAGTTGTGAGAAAGTTCTTTTAGAGTAGATCGGGCAATGGAAAGGGCATCCATAATGTGAGTTGGAGTATTATCAATGAAGGTAAGCCTGAGGGGGGTCTTATTGTCAGAAACATTTCCATTGTTAAACATTCTCTTATGGCTAAACACATATTTAAGTACTTAAATAATGAGAATGTTATTTGGGTTGATATTTTACTGTTGAAGTATGGCAAAATTAATTTCTAGAAGGACCCTACTCCTGCCAAATGTTCTTGTTTTTTTTTGTGGTTTATATAGCTCTGTTGTTCATATCAAACCTTATTGTCGCATAAACTCTGTTAATTCTCTCAACACTTCTTTCCTCTGGGATCCCTGGTGCTTTGATGTCCCAATTGCTCTTAAACCCACATTTATCAATATGAGCGAAGAGGTGGATCAAATTCCTTTTTCTGATCTTATTCGGGGTGATTTTTGGAATAGTGAAAATTTGAGCCATATTTTTGGATCCAGCTTTGATTTAGACTCTCTGAAATCTGGCTCTATTGACACTACCTTGGAAAATCACTGGATATGGAATCCCAAATCTAGTAATAACAAAATTTCTTTTGCGGTCTACCATCACCTTAATCACATCTCCTCTTGCAATGTTGAATGGCAAGGTTGGAACCAAATTTGGCGCATATACACTACTCCCCGAGTTGAACACTTCCTCTGGCTCCTTCTTCATGGTCGTTTGTCCACTACTGACTTTTTTTGTTTCGTATGAACATGGGCCCAGATAAACCTTGCATTTTTTGTGGCCTATCTCAAGAATCCATTAACCATCTATTCTGCTATTGCTCTAAAGTTTCATCTATTTGGTCTCAGCTCTGCACCAAAATTGGCACTCATATATCCTTCCCCTTTGGGTTTAAATCTGGAGCTTGGATTACTGATAGCAATTACTCTATGTACATCATTTCTGTTATCACTACAACTGCCTGGTTTATATGGAAATCTCGCTGTGATGCAATCTTTAGAAATGTCAATCATAATTACCCAGTTATTGCCCACAGAGCCCTTGCTCATGTTCAGGATCATTTTAATTGTGATAAGAGACATCTCGGGTAGCGGCTCATCCTAAATAATTTCTCCAATGCAGATGGCCAATTCCTCTTCAATCACACTTGCTTCAATCAATGCACCAAGGTAAGTGCAATCGGCTTCTTCTTTTCCAAATCTAATTATACTGTCTCCATTGCAGGTTACTACTCTCAACCCTCTACTGACATCTCTCCAAACAACCTGCTAGTGTTGGAAACTGCCCTCCTTGTTGCACTCGACAATAGCATTACTATCCACCATATCTTTAACCAAAATATATCAACCGGTGAACTCATCACGAATCCGAACCCAACCACAACTTGGCGCTTCAACAACCTGATCACCAACCTGCAATCCCTGCTCAGTATACATGGCAATCCCAAAATTCATACGATCCCTGGCTCTTGGATGGTCCCTGCTAACAGGATTGCGGTGTTCGGTTTCAGCTATTCATCGCTCAATCTTTTCTTATTCGATCGAGATCTTCCTCATTGGATGATGAAGTCCTTTATTGATTCGGGTTTTGTATTTTAATTACCAGTCTAGTCCCAGTTCTTCTCTTTGGTCAAGTTTAACCTTTTGTTTTTAGTTTCTTTTAATAAATCAGTCCTTTGGTTGGGGTTCTTTCTTCAAAAAAAAAAAAAGGTGTATCTTGAAGTGAATGAATGATAATTTGGTTGTCTATATCAAAAGAATTGATTCTATAGCATTTTCAAAAAAATGAAGACTAGTGAGATGCATTGGCTTCTCTTAGTTACACACTTCTCATGGTCGGCACCGATGATGGCGGCATTCAAATTGTAGTTTATATTTTTTCTAGTACAGTTTTTATTTGAGATAATTGTTTTGTTAATTTTTGTTTATGCTTTGCTTTTAGCTCTCGGACTCTTGGTTCTGCCACTGTATATATATGTACGATGAATATGAATATATAATTATTTTTTTTGTTATATATACATATGTTTCATTCGTTGTTGGCGTAGAAGACCTGCTGCTAATTTTGACCTTTGTCAGCCTTGGATTTCTTTTGAAAAATAAAAAAGGAAAAAAGAAAAAAAAATTGAAAGGTCTCTATTTAGGTCTTCACAAACAATGTATTTTCATGATGCAAAGTCTTTTAAGCAAGATTTTTTCCAGCTCAACTCTGGAAAGTAAATTAGTGGAAGTTCAACATCACTTTTTAAGTCTTAAGTCTTGTGGAAAAAGCAGAGGGTTTGGGGGAAGGGTTGATTCGGTCTCTCATGTCCTTCTCGAGTGTTCTATGTGATAAATATAAAATTAGTGGAAGTTACCATCATTTCATTCAATTAAAATTTAAATGTAGTCCAAATTTTTTAGAATAAATCTTTTAGTGTAAAACAAAAATAAAGTCAATTTTAGACTCTTGTAATGAAAATGATAGATTTATAGTGTAATCCTCTGGATAGTCATTGTTTAGTTGTCACTCTGCCTATTTAGTTCTACATTAAAATTTAAGTCATTTAGTCATTCTACTTTTGTTGTTTGTTCAAGTTGACATAGTATTTTCGTAAATAAAATATTAATAACAAAAAGGTGTAATATCATAAATAGTTGTTGTACTTATATGAATCTATCTTTTAAACTCCTGCTACTTTATTTTAATCTAATTTCATTCCTTCGGCTTTTCAATTAGGTCAATTTAGTCCACCTGGGTACCGATCATTATGTTCGTCATTTGTTTCGGTTGATGTGGTATTTTGTACTAAAATATTATTAAAAAATTATACAACATTATTAAATGGGACAAATACACATAACAAAAAGAACACATTTTGATAATTAAAGAAATAAAAATTTTACGAAAATCAAAAGCAAATCACACTTCCGGTTCTATAAACACATCAAATTCTTGCACATATTGTCACACGCCCACGACATGGCTCAATCAAAGCAACTTCAAGGAAGGTTCCTCCCCATACTCAGAAAAGTTTTTGAAGTCTTGCTATGTAACGTTGTATATAGAATGATATAGAAAAGTGTGGGTCATTCTAGAGTTCTCTCCATGAGCCTAGAAAAAGATAGAGAATTCTAGGACATGGGAGAACCTTATAAGCGCTTTGATATTTTTTGGAGTTCTCTAGAGTCTCATTTATAGCCATTGGATCAAATCGATCCCCACTGTCCATTGAGGAGGAGGAGTGCTATAATTACCCCTAAGGTCTTGCCTTTGGGGACATCAAGAAGTGAAGTTGTAATCTTGAAGCCTTCAAAAGAAAATACTGAGTTTTCCAAGTCTCCAAGCTTCCTTGGTAAGTTCTCTTCCAAGCCTTAATCAAAGTTAAGTTCCTCTGGCTCTTCGGTAGGAAATCCAAGGCAAAGGAAGGAGTTTTGTTGACTTGATCAAGTAAGGAGTGATCAAGTGCCGCACGGTTCTTTGGAAGAAGTCCAAGTCCATGACAATATTCATAGTAAATACTTAACCTAGCACTAATCTGATCAAACAAATTCCAAACCCATTGCAGAAGTGAGAATGAATGGAGAAAAGGATCCATCATTCCTTCATCAAGAAAAAGCTAATCTTTTATAGACTCAAAAACAACAGTTTCACGATGATCACAAACAAATCTTGCATCCACCCCAGCCAATATAATGTATTCTAGTGAACATACACACTATCAAATGAATGACATAAATGAACTGCAAATTTTTCATTAAAGTTAATATTTAGAACACCAAAATAAACAACTAATCATGCATTCACTCCGCCAAATACTTAAAATTCCATCACATCGTTACAAAACTAACCCAACGGAAACACCAATCTAAACAACCAAAATCACACAAGAAATGAGAAATATTGACAGAAAGGAAAGAACTTTCCAACAAAAAAAAAAAACCACACTCCCAAACATAAACAGTATGATTTCAACAAAACACATATGAATCATGCTCCCAATACTCCATAGGATACATCAAATTACATTAAATCCTCAAAACATCGACCCGAATCAGAGTAAGAAATGAGAAAGAATGAAAGTGAGTAACCAACTCTCCATAAAAACATATTTCTCCAAATATAGTTTAATAATAATTATATTTTTTAATTATATTTTAACCAAAAAATGCAATGTCAACTAAAAGAAAAGCCAAATGTAGCCTCCGTTAGCCGGATGGACTTAATTAACTCAATTGAAAAGTAGTGGGATAAATTATATTAGAATGAAGGGACTAAAAGGGTAGAGTTGCATAAGTAGAAGAAATATTTAGGGTATGACACCAGTTAAAAAACCTAAAATTTTTTATCCAGATTTGGAACTTTCCCTCAGATCCGATCCCAACCCCCACTGACATCCTCCACTCCCCGTCCACCAACGCCTTTCATCATCCTCATTTACATCTTAACCGAAACCCTAGTTTTTCTCCCATTATGAGACCCCACCATCGCCCTCCTCCACCCCTTCAACCAAGAAAGGCCCCATCCACAACCACAACCTCATTTTCCTTCCTCGCCCTCTCATAGCCTCAATTGCGGCAAGAGCACCTGTCATGGCAAAGCTCTCGAATCACCATGTCTTAGCCCCAACCATTCCAAAAGTGAAGATTGGATCTATCAGAAAGAACCATGACATGTTTTTATATTATGAGAAATTTGGAAATTTGGAAATTTGTACAAAAAATGTTGTTTTCATGTTTAGTTGAATAGGAAATTTCCTGAATTTTTACAGATTTTATTCAATTTGGTAGTGTTTACTTGTTGTATAAGAATGGAAAAGAATATGTAGATGTTTTTATGTCTAATCTAATGAAAATCTTTCCCTATTTTTTTGAATTCCCATTTATATTTATAACATTCTATTAGCAATGTTAATTACAAGAAGCATTATATAATTCACTCTCATCACTTGGCCCGAGGTCCATGGACAGGCCTAAGGCCGGCACAAGGCCGATCTAAAGTCAAAGTTTGACAGGCCAGTACAAGCCTAACACAAACAATTCTTGGATTGGATATGGATATTACTTTTATGTGACTCGGGCCAGCCCTTTTGGATTTTTTGGGCTAATCCAGCAGGCCGGCCCGTGATCTGCCCTATTGGATTTACTATTAAACATTAGTAATAAGAAAAATATTACCAATGATTGATTGGGATAAGCCTAGCCAACAGCTAATGATTATGGGCCGACCTCATGAGTCATGTCATGGCAGTCATGCCAACCAACAGCTCCCTCATGATTCAATTTCTCTTATTTTTTATTTTAACAATAAAAATTAAAATGTTTGGATTATCATGGGATGAGAGTGAGATTGATGGCATTTAGCCATTAGAGGAGGGAGCAACAATCATAGCAACGGCTCCCTCCTCCCATTTAGCTGTTATTTATTTATTTATTTATTTTTAATATTAAAAATTTTCTATAAATACCCTTCTCATTTTCATATTTTTTTACACCAATCTCATTCTCATTTCTTCTAATTCTCAAATTCCATGCTTTCAAACTCTTTCACTGTGGTTTATGAAAAGAACATTCACGTCCCTAAAACCATGGATGACGAAGTGCCACTTTTTGAAGGAGTTGATTCTCAATCAATATTTTGAGAATGTTCTTTTCTTCTATATGGGATTATTTTGAAAAAGTAGAAAAAACACTAGATAATGGGAAAATTGTGTTGGGTTGTAGACCACACATCATGTAGGGATATAAGAATTCATGTGCATAAGTTGTGTAGACGTACGCAACTAATGTTTATAATTGTGTATATCTTATCATATTTAATTTTGAATGGACCCAATTGTAGTGATCTAATTCAATGGTTTAATAACCGGACGAGTTGGCGAACCAATCCAACCGCCCAATTCAACAATTACCCTTTTTTATTTTTTTTAAATAAATAAAATTTCAAAAAAAAATAAAATACAATTTCATAAAATTATAAAAAATCCAGAAAATCAGAAAAATGAGGAAAATAGAAATTTAATAAATATAACTATAAAATTAAAATTTTATTACTTTTACTAGCTCACAAGTCACAATTCCTACACGATTTTTTTTTTTTAAAATACAAGTATACAACTATAAGTCTACAAGACTCAATAGTTAAGACAAGACTACATTCAAAAACAAGACTAACAAACAAGCCCACCACAATTACAAGGCACAAGCTTGAAGAATTCACAACTTCCACTTCTACATAAAATTTAATTTCTCAACATGAACATACATAGTAATATAAAAGTATACTACAAGTCTACAAAGTAAAAACAACAAAGTACTAAACAATTCCACAAGGCACAAGCATCAATTGATTCAATTCACAACTTCTGCATAATAAAATTCAAAATTTTCAATATTAATACAACCATGAACCACCAAATAAATTCACAAGCATTAGGAATTCAAAATCCTACATAGTAAAATTCATTGTTTCGAACTACAACATTCAAATTTAAACAAGTCCAAAATCATAAGGAATAAGATTCAAATCATAAAATATAACACCACCACAAAAAAGTAAAAACTCAAGTTTTTCATCTTGTCTCATTCATGATTCATTCATCATTATCATCATTTCCATGAATTTCATCTTCTTCATTGCCTTGGTTGACATCAAAGGATGAGAAATTAATTCCATCTTAAACAATCAAAACATCCTCCTCTTGAACTTTCAAAACATCATCATCATCATCATCATCATCATCATCATCATCATAATTTGTTGAATCTATAAAAAAGAGTATTTTGTAAATTATAAGTAATTAATGTTTAATAGAATATAAACTTTAACTTGCAATAATTCTAGTCACTTATTCGTTAGTAACTTAGTACTAACCATGAATATTATAGACAAATTCATTTTGCTCTCCTTTTTGTTCTTTTCCTTCTCCTTATCCTTCTACTTGAGCCACTATATTTTTAAAATCCTCAAAATTAAGTTTGGATTCCCGTGGAGGCTCATTCTCTACGACCCAAGTGTCAATTTTGTCAATACACTCGTAATCGATTGGATCTAGATTGTTGCTCTTGTTGAAGATCCTACAAATAGAAAACAATTTATCAAAATTTATAATAGATAAAGTCTCACATTAATTAAATAAATGAATAAATCATATACCTATTCTTCAAATGAAGATTGTAATGTATATAGACAATGCTCCAACCTATTTCTCCGTTTATGTGTGTCATCTCCAATGCACTCCAATTTCTTTCACAGCCTCAGGAAGATGTTTGACTAAGAATTCTGTGAGCTAGCTTTTACAAATTAGGAGCACTATGCCCAAAGAACCTCCACCATTCATCTAAAGAAAAAAAAACATTTATGTTACTGATGAATAATTGAATATGTAAAACTCTAGTTAAAAAAAAAATTATTTATCTATTATCATATTTGGCCTTGTATTTTTGCTAGAATATTAGGTCAAGTTATTTCCAAAGCTACCCAATCGCTCTCGAAAAGTAGAAGATTCAACTATCATTTTGTTATGGTTCTGAGCAATATCAGGGTTGCTAATTATAGTTATAAACCCATCCATAACATCCGGTGAATGGAAAACCCGAACCATGTCTTTATCATATTGAAATGTTGGATTCAACCAAAATACGGCCGCATGAATATCTTGATGCAAAAGCTCCCATCTTTAATCTAAAATTGAGATATAAGGTTGGTATAATCTCCTTACATATGTAAATGTCTCTTTTATAACTTTGCTTGCTCTAATCATTCTTTCATAAATATAACCCAAAAAAGGTCTTTCATCGGAATCAACAATGCATAACAATCGCACAAGTGGAGAGGCTATTTTGACTACTACCAAGTAATCATTCCAAAATTGATTATCCAAGACAATATTGCAAACATCTTTTGCTTTCTTTGTCTTAGACCCATTCTAACCAAGAAAGTCTCTAGAAGTAATCATAGCTTGTAAGTCATACTTATGATCATGAATATTCTTCCAAGAAATGAAAGTCATTGCAAATCGAGTATCACCAAGTCAAAGAATCTTTATCCAACCTTTTATATTTTTTAGCTAACTCAAAGTTCACTTGTGGTTGTACACAAAAACATTAATTGAGGAGGCACGATGTGCTAAAGTCTCTATGTGAGAAATTTTAGCAATATCTTTGAGCATCAAATTCAAACAATGAGCTACACATGATATCCATAAGATATTGGGATACTTGTCATTAAGAAATCTTCCCACGGCTTTGTAATTGACGGCATTATCTGTCACAACATGAACCACATTTTTCCACCTAACAGTCTTCTCAATCTCTGTAAATAAATTACAAAGGGTTGAAGCATCTGAAATCATGTCTGAGGCATCAACAGATTTGATGAAAGATGTTCTTTTGGGAGAAGACACAAGAAAATTGATCAAAGACCTTTGACAAATATCCTTCCAACCATCGGCCATTATTGTGCATCCACAATCTTTCCAACTACTGCGATAAGTGTCAACAAGCAATTGCAATTCTTTCTTTGACTCCTCTAACAAGTTGGTTCACAAAGCATGATACGTAAGACCTTTGTATCCCAAACCCATACATGCTATAGCATTTGTCATTAGTTGAAAATAAAATGAATTTGAAACATTCATTGGGATACAAGGCATCATAGAAAAATCGAGTAATAGTCAAATCCACTTCATGCCACCTTTCTTTGCTTTGCAATGGCACTTTTATAGTGGGTTGTGATCCAGGTTTGTTACCACTCATGAAAAAGATGCAATACCGGTTTTTTCTTTTTCTTGATAAATCACTAGGCACACTATTTTGGAGACTTTTGTTATCCAGGTCTTTATTCATGTCACCTTCAAATGGATGCATACTACGCCAGAATGGATTCACCGGTTCCCTATCATTAACCACTTTTTATTCATGAAATTTCCTTAAATTTTCTTGCAATCTATAATGAACATCTGCAGAAAATTTTTTACATGGCCCTGCATCACCCCTTTGGCTGGCAAGATGCAGTTTCATTCTATGAATGCCTCCATCTTTCACCACTTTAGAGAAATAATTACAAATGAACATATTTTTTCATCATTGCTTCTTGATTCACTAATATAATTCCATGCTAGATCCGATTTTGAACGGATAGATCTGGAAGATTGCTCAAATAAAGATTGACTAGGTGAGGCCGATGTTGATGATGGTGTTGCGCTTGCTGGGGTTGAGCTACCTTCTTCCATTACCAAACCAAATAATCTGTTGGATAATAATACATAATAAAAGCCAAAAAAATATCAAGTTATATAATTCCATTTTGCACTTTCTCAAAAGGTCAGCAATTAACATAGGTAAGTAAATAATTCTGTTTTCATATTATGAATTATATTCATGCAACATAAGTAATTTGAGGACATTGCTCATGCTGATAATCCATTTACAACTTAATATAAAGTTAATATTCACCAAAAATCAAAATCACTGGAGAATAAAATTGATGTTCTCAACCAGTAAAACACAACAAACACAATAAAATATTCACAAAAAAACACTTCTCTAAATTAATCGACCAAAACTTTATCAACAATTCCAATTTCTTTCTGCATCTCCAAAAAAAAAGTATAAAGGGGGGTCACTATACTCACCAATGACCAATCTTTCTCAAACTAAAATAAGTAAATAGAGCATCTTTATAAAGAACATGCCCTAGAAATGCAGAAAAAGAATCAAATAAATTATAAATTAATGATGATACTAAGATTATATCATAAAACCAAGCACAATAATAAAAAAAAATAATCAATTTTTACAAACAAACATGAAAATTAACAGTAAAAAAGCTAAAAAAAAAAAGAATAAGGAAATTATGAATCGAATGATTAGTTGATTACCTGAGGTCCTAAACGGTTGAACCGGCATCTCAAACTCTTAGCAATGTCCTAAACAAATCTCACAAATTGCCAAATATGGTATATGTTGTTATGTTTTTTCTGATTGGTTAAAGGAGCTAGATAGTAATTGGTTGGAAGAATACAATGGATAAAAGACTTAGAATTCAAACCCCAAGTATTAGGAGGTCCATTACTTTACAAAACAAAGAAATATGTAGATCTTGACTGCTAAAAGCAACAAAAATATTTGCAATCTTATAGACTAATTGTTACAAGTTTCACCCTGAGAAATAGGCTTACAAAGCGATTGAGTAAATAAGTATTCAAGTAGTGCAATCATCTGCTTGGTTTATAATTTCAATTGGGCATGTGTAGTCACATAAGACTTGATCCCACTTCAAATTCAACTTGCAACACTACCCCAACGAAAGTTAAGTGGCAACCGACACCGTTTGTAAGCTAGAATCGGTTACTCTTGCCTTATATTCTACTAAGATAATGGTGTTTTTTAAAAAAATTAGCAATAATGACAACCAAGGCCACTCCAACTGTAAGTCTCCACTTAAGAGTCCATTTAACTAAGGGAACTCCCTTATTTTTAGTTGAGTTATCTATGAGTATCCAATTGCATGCTAGAGACCCTATTGAAATATCCACTAAAAGGCCCTCATTTCCTGAACATGTAATGACATTTGGCTCTCTATACAAACCAGCTATACAGGCAGTAAGCAAGGCTTTAGAGAATTAATCTACCCAAAACCTGTGCTATTTAATTAGCCATTTTCTAGAGGAAAAACCATCCAATAAGTTACGATTCAAACCCAATTATCAACCACTATATTTTAGCACCTTCGAGTTTTGTAGCAACTCCAATGCATGAATAAAAATTTCTCATTCGAAACCATAGATATGGACCAGACTCCCTGATTAGATCCTAACCATCAGTTATAATCTCAAATTTGTGATTATTTGAATCCTTGTTCTTATCTCTTCGTATTTGATTTAAATATTTATTTACAAAATAGGATATATATCCTAACACCCGAATCCTATTGATTTTGACTTATCCCACCATGAGATCATGATTGTCGCAACCTCCCATCGGGGATATCATTAACCTGATATGAAGTGCCGAACCAGAGTTGCCCTCATTTTGATCCTTAGTGGTGTTGGAAATGAGGTTCAGAAAGCCTCTACCTTGAGCCGTACGTATACTGACGTGTAAGGTAGGATTAGGTCTGAGGCTGGATCTTAATTTCACCTGATGGTATGTATTTGTTGCTCGGTTCTTGGTTTTTGATTATTTTGGGGGTTTCCAATAGAATACCTTTTGGGGTTTCTAATTTTGAGCTAATGAATGTGATTTAATGTATTCCTTACTTTGTAGTTGTAGCTTTGAATGATGTTCTTTTGCTAGTTCATCTTGTTAGTGTGCTTATGTATGTTTAATTTGAATCACGATATTGTAATCCCCAATCTCTTGTCTCTATCTTTAACATAGAAACTATGATTATGTTGGTATGCCTTACAGGTGGTTGTAAAATTGCCTTAGAGAGAGAGAGAGAAATTATTAGTTGATTCCATTTGATAGGTTTTAGATTTATGGTTTTGAAAGTAACTCAAAACCCTCTTCAATTCTAGGGGTCTTAGAAGCAGAATTTGGAGGAGAGTAAACTAAGAAATTGTAGATTTTGACATTAGCTAAGTACCTGCAACATTTCAGATTTTAGACATCTGTAGTTTGTGAGATATAACCCTATTATTATAACGGCCATGGATGGGATTTCTGTGCAGAACCTGAAGATTGATGTGTATTTGTTATGGTCATGGAGATTGAATTAGTAAGGTGAAAAATAGGAAAATTATTCCTTATTAAGTTTGTCAGTAAAATATTATTGCTTTTGAAGTTGTATGTTGAGAAATATGCATGTTTGAAAGGGATACATCTGAATTATAAGTCTGTAAGAATAGCTAGAGATTTAAATGAATGCTATAGATTGAGTAGTACTCTAAACAATGTGAATTTCGGATATGTCATGTTAATGTGTCTACTCTTCTTAAAATCTTGAATTTTGTGATTTGGGAAAGCATAGAAAAAGGTATGCTAGATTCAGCTCTTAATAGTATGAATCCTACTTGAATCATGCATTTGTTAATCTTTATATATATATATTTCTATTCTAGTGAGTTCCTTTGTTAATGTATAGAATGTTTGATTATTCAAGTAGGGATAATTGATCATTCTAGTTAGGTGGTTAAGAATCTAGTGTTATGCACGATCTTCTGATATTGTTGTAAGCTTTAGAAGTCAGGTTAGCTTAGCACTTCTTTACAATTTCTTGCTTGTGTTAAAAAGATTTTTTTTTTATCCTTGGAATTTACTCTCAAATATAGGGAATTCTAAGTAAACTTGTTTGATTTGGGATTCAAAGTTTTTGGGGCGTTAATTAGGTATGTAACACCACATATAAATGTATATATATATACAATTTTTTATTATCAAAAATTATGACTTTATGCATTTATTTATTTAAATTTTTTTAATGTTTGCTTATATAATATTAAATCATTTTTGGACTTTGATTAATTTTTTGATATTCAATGTTTATTAAAAATTTGAATTGTTTTTCTTTTCGTAAACAAAAACTCCCGCATCTTGAATTTGTTTGTTAATTTTTGCAATCTTGATTATATCTATTAATCTTTGATATATTTATTGTTAATTGTTTTGAATATAATTGGATTATTTTTTTCTATAAAAAAATAGGATATAGGATCATGCATATGTTAGTATCTCAGCTTGATGAATTATTCAGGAAATCTTGACCTGTCCAAAATTCTAATATTCTGTTTGGTTTTTGGATAACAAAGTTATTTTGATATGAGTATATTTAGTTACCTATTAACTAGGCACTAACCCTGTCACTGGCCATGCCCACATGAAACTCTGACTTTGATAAGAGACTATAGTTTCGCACCATGCCGTCGGTAAAAGAATAACAGTTTCTGATAATCTGGATCGAGTCACCGAGGTTAAACAAATGAGATCTAAAAATCTGACTTGGGTCACCGAGTTTAAATAAATGATCTTTGATATTTTGTTCTGGCGATAGCGATTTGGAGACATATTTTTGTTTGTTAATAAATTGTATTTTGTTGAACCACTTTGATTTTATGAACTATATTTTGGATAAATATTTGTACTATCTAATATGATTTGTTTATAATTCTGAATTTTGGAAATTTCATATGATCCATTTTAATTTTAGTGAGTTACTTACTGGACTGTCAAGCTCATAATCTGGTTGTTGAATTTTTTTTTCAATCAGGAGTATAATAGCTTACCATGAGTGAACAAGTAGCAAACTGACCCTTGGTGTTGTTTGAGCTCTAATTTTGTCTAGATTGTAAACTATGATCTTGTATGTTTGACTTTTGGAATTTAAAATTTTGTTGGATTGTATTTTCTGTCTTGAGATAGGTTTTGAGGCTTGCATACCTAAAGTACTATGCACTATGGGTGTGTGGCCATTTGTCGGCGCATCGTGCCAAGAAAGCCGGGTTCAGGGCATGACAATAGAAACACATCTAGTGGTTACTTAATATTAAGGCCATACAAATAAGCAAAAGTGGGTAGGTTGTCATGTAGGAACTTCCAACTGAAGGGCCTCACTAGACCGGAGGAGCAATATGTAATCACCAAGCAATATGCCACCTACTCTAGCTATAAGAGAAATTTACTTCTTGATTTAATTAATTATAAATTATAGATGCTATTTATAAAGCGGTTGAGCAAATGGGTATCCAAATTCAATAATTAGAAGCATTTTTATCAATTTAAATTTAGCTAGTTTGTTCAAATCCAAATGAGGCCCAAAGTGAGTTCTCAAATACTCATAGTTAAGGGATCCTCCCATAGCCAAATCAAGGATATAGATACACTCCAAGAAGTAATTATATGTTAATATAAGTGATTTAAGGGCAAAGGAGGTGTGAAGACACCTGGGATCATACAAGCTAGAAATTAGTGACATTGGGATTGCAATTGCTGATCTAAGGATTAAAGTTCATACAAGCAGTAGATTTGAAAAATGCTTTGTAGAACTAGGAGCAGTTTGGCAATTTCACATAATTTCAAATATCAAAGTCATCATACATCAATCTAAAAATATCAACCTAGTACTTATTATCAAAGCTATCTTAGAATGGAGGAGTTTTCAAATGCCCTATCCCTCCTTAAATTTTGCAAATTTTGTAATGCTTTATCCAATATAGTGGAAACCACTAATAACACTGCCCTTACTCTAAAGGAACTTCCTAACAAGTTTTAAGATCTAGTCTAAAATTGTATTAGAGACAACATATGTAAACAACAAGTAAATAGGAATTGAAAGTAGAGAACTATTAGCTAAGAATCCATGACCAATTATTGAGAGACCATGTTGGTTCCAAGGGCTAACTGTGGTAGCAACCTTATCGACTGTGTAATGGCATTAATTAATTAAGAGGCACTTAAGAGAAATAGAGACCCTTATATATTTGAAAGGGAAGGTACCAACCTTTATATTAAGGATGCAATAAAGATTTTTTATATACACAAAGTGGGAAGGTGAATGGGTGAATTTGTAGGATTAGTTTCCTGGCTAATGAAGTCTTGGTAAATGTCAAGGCAAAATTGGCAATTCCTGATAACAGCTCTAAAGGCTCTGGTGGCAATAATAATATCACCAATAAACATAATGGTTATAGTTTGTAAATAATATATTATCAAACCTAGGAATGAAGTTAAATTTCATACCATGATTAAGCAAGGCGGTTAAGTTTGGTGCAATTAAAATGAATTGCTATGTAGAAATTGGATCAACTTATCTAATACCTCTACCTCAAGAAATTCATTAGCTAGGCTAACCATTAATTAGATAAAAAAAAAAGGATGGTAGATGCATTTTAAAATTTTACCCAAGAGATCCAAACATTAGAAAACTTTATTGTGGTGAGGTTAGTGACACGCGTCCGAATATGCGTATAAACCGCAAGTGCACGGGTGTCGAAGTAATAATTACCCGGTGAGTCGGGTAGTCAAATCCACAGGGAACGGAAGTAATAGTAATAACCACTTCTCAATTATCTAGTCGGAATCAATGAATATGATGAAGTGAACTAATTGCAAAGCAAAAGCAAACAAGTATGCAAGAAATAAAGTAGAAGAGTCTCAATCACTAAGGATGAGGTATTCGGGCAATGATCCCCTAAGATCTTCCTTGAAGCTCAAGATTCACTAAATGCTCTAGAATCGAGTCTAATGAGTCGGGAGGTAGTCCAACGATAACCAATCCTTGTCTCCAAGCAAAAGGCACTAGTCCCCTACAAGGTCCCGGTGGAGAAATCAACCAATCTCAACACTTCACACCCTATATGACCGCAATATGCTATAAGGAAACCTAAGAGTGAAACCGATTCCTAAATGTAGATCCAACCCTAATTCCCGGCGAAGGATCCTAACCCCCTACAAGGTCCCGGCGGAGAAATCGAGCAATCTCACGCCTCACACCAAATATGGTTGCAAAGAGAATATGGAATACGGAGATAGGAAACACTCAATCGAAGGGAAAGGGGACACTCCTCCATCTCAAGGCTCACCCTCTCAACCCTCTTTAATCTTGGAAATCTAACTCTAATGGAGACCTCTCACATCAAAGTATTAAATCATGCAATGTAAATCAACCACAAGGATTAACAACACTAGCAAGCAATTAAATCACAAGATTAAAACTCAAGACAACTCGGATTAACTAGAAGCATTAAGAGAATCAATCCAAAAATATAAATCTTAGGGTTCACATGCCCAAATACCCACTAGGGTTTAGCCCTCCATGGGCCTAGTTACAAAACAATAATGGATACAATGAAAAAGCAATAAAACCCATAGAGAAAACCCCTCGAATTGCAGCGGATTGGCCTTGATTGGTAGTTCTACGTCTTGAAGGGTTCCTCTCCGAAGCTAGGTCACCAATGGCTCCCCCAAAATGCTATGACGTCGAAGGAACCTATCAAAGTTGGTGAAGAACTCCCTCTCAATCGGCGAAGACCTTCTCCTCAAACCCTAGCCGCCTCTCTCTCAATGTCTATACTCAAAGCTCCGCAAAAAGTCCCTTTAGAATCGGCCAAAAGGTGTATTTATAGCCGCACATCACGTCTGTCACGTGCCCCCACGCGCCCATGTGGATTTTCCACGCGCCCGCGTGGGCTGCAGGAATTTCCACGCGGGCGCGCGGAATTTCCGCGCGGGCGCGTGAACAACAATTCTGCTACAGTACTGCTACAGTGAAATACCTGCAGTTCTTTTGCTACAGTGATTTCCACAAACGCGATGATAAACATTCTCCTCTTAAGGCCACACGATCGGGCACACGATCATATGGTAGGCTATACGGCTTTTCCTTCATCAATGCGTCTTGAAAGGTCTTGAAATCTTTACAAAGAGGAGGAATGTGGAGACATGGCTGCCTTTGTGCCCTTCTATTAATAAATTGGCTTACAAAACTATGGAAGTTGGCACACATCTCCTCATACACGAACTCCTCTTGTGTCTTCCAACTTGATTTGTACAAGAACTCCCAATATTATGCCATGATAGCCTATCTTCGCTCCCTTTTGAATTCTCAATGCCTTCACAACCTATATGCATAAAAGAACACCCAATACACGAAATGAGACATAAACCGTATAAAATATGATGCTCAATGTATGTAAAACATGCATAAAAACATGTTCACTCAAGCACTTATCAGTTAGCAAGAATATCATTTTATTCTAAGACATCATTGGCTTTTTCTATGTCAAATTTGACCATCATCATGAGGGTGTTGGTGGAATCATTTCAATAATATGTGCAATCTATTGTGCACATAGTAATAATACTATATTAAATGTTAATTGACCTTTGAGAAAGCCACTTTATTCAGATCATACAAGATTGTGAATAACATTTTTGAGCCTATTCATAAGAATTTTTGAAATGATTTTATAACACATTACAATTGCGAGAATGTTTTTGGGAATTAAGGATATATATATATATATATATATATATATATATATATATATATATATATATATATATATTGCCAAGACTTATGAAAAGTGTAAGGAAAAAGTGTGATATAGCATCGAGGAGATAACTCCAACTTCCTCCCAAGAGAACAAGTAAAATGCAACATTGAGCCCATCCAGCCTTTGGTTCTTACCTTTAGGCATGGAGAGCAAAGTCAAACAAATCTCCTCTTTGGTTATAGGTTTACACAAATAAGCTTTATCATTCATGGATACCATATATTCAAATCAATAGAAAGTGCAGAAAAAAAAAATTAGCACAAGAGCATGGGTAGCATAACTAAGGGAAGCCCAGATTTGAGTAGAATTCAGTGAACCAATTTTTTATACCTCTTTGATCTAAATGAATATTATTTGCGTCATTAAAGATGGAAAAAATTTTAGTCCTATGATTATCAATGCAGGCAGTATTGTGAAAAAAAGTTAGTACTTAAAATCTCCATTAGTAATCCATAAAAGTCTAGTCTTTTGAGCCCACTAAATGGAATTACACTTAAGGAGAGCACTATGTCAATTGGTCAGAGATTTAAGTAGATTATAGTAAGAGGATTCTAGATTGGTAGGAGTTTCTAAGGCTTCTAGGATGTGATATCCTATTGAGTATTACAAATATCAACATCAAGAGAGCTCATGCTAGAGGTCCACCAAGATATAAGATCTTTAGTGAGAGAAGTTAGATGTGAGAAAGCATGCAAGGTTGATGCCCTAAATGAGTAATTCCATACTTTAGCTACATTCTTATGAAAATACTGGTAATTCAACCAATAATTATCAAATCTAAAACTTGATTTTCACAATAAAAATACAAGGGAGAAATTAGGAAAAGTGAAGCATGATCATATGTAATCTAAGGTAAGCATTGATTAGCCATATGAGGATGCAGATAAGAACATCTTAAAGACCATATAAAAAATAGTGCCTCTTTTGGACATCACTTTTTTCTCACAATGAAGAAAGGATATACACTTCTTCATATAATAGACTTCACTCGCGTTTGGATTATAGCCATTGGTATGTTTCAGGCCTTCTTGGTACTTAAAATAGTCGCTTATACATCACTCCTATCTCAGGAATTACTTTAATTAAAGAAAAAACAAAAGAAAAAGAAACCCAAAAGAAAGAAATTTATTCAATTATTTACACAGTTATATATTTTTGCTTTTGTTTAGGTTCATTGAGAAAGGAAAACTATATAGTTTGTAATGTGAAGTATTGATGTTTGATTTATCTCTCACAAATTGATTTAAAATTGATCAAGTCAATAGGGATATATAGTTATGGCAAGAACATTTTGTGTCATATCTCATGCATGGTGAAGAATGAGAATGAACAAGGGGATCAAGATTATTATTATTATTATTTATTAATGTTTATTGTTTGTATGTGATTTTAAATTATAACCAATGACCAAGTGGTCTATTGATAGTCGGGTCCCCATTAGAACCTTACACAAGTGGTGAGAGTTCGAATCTTGGGTGAGGGAACATTTCTGGGAGTGTGAGTAGTGGTTGTGTGCAGGTGGTCCTAGCGCCTATTGGTGTGCAGGCTACGCTCCACTTGTTTCGCTGAGGCTTGTGCATGCCCCTGCCTTTTTTAGCGAACTAGCCGCTCATCTTGGCAAAAAAAAAAAACTTATTTTAAATTATAGTGTATCATAATTAGCTGCTTTATTATAGCTGGAATGAATTAGAGGTATGGCTACCGATGGTCTCTACCGATGGTCTATGAAACAAGATTATTGTTGATTTTGATACCTTAAAATATGAATGAATTTCTATGTTGTGGCCTTTGAAATTGGCTTGATGATTAGATGTCATATATGTATTAAAATTATATATATATCTCACAATAGGTTAATGCCAGTGATAGAAATTTGGGTAACTTAAGCAAATTGGTTCAAGTACATTCAATTAATATATATAGATCTTTTCATGACTAATTTAAAAAATGTATCTTAAAATTATATATTTTTAAATTTAAAACTTAAATTTTTTTTAAATTTCTAATAAATTAATAATTATTAATCGTTTTTTATCCATTCACTCTTTACTATGCTTAACTTTAAGTCTATAAAATAATAGCCAGTAATCAAAATTAATATTTTTAATAAGTTACCACTTAACTTGCTGATGTCAAAATTTTGATTTTTTTTTAAATAACTATATCATAACCAAATTTAAAAATTACAATTTAAAAAATGAATCTATATAAATTAGTCTAAATAAATGAGCCCATCGTTACAATACCAAGAGACAAACAATATTTTATACCCATAAAAATATGGATAATTCAACCTATGCATGCTGATTGTAGATAAATGTATGCATGGTATACATTACTCGTGTTTTTTTTTATTAAAAGTGGATAAACCATTGCTTTATTAAAAGGAAAGAAATAAAACATACAGAACAAACTGGAAAGAAATAACATAACAGAAAAAACACATAGTAGTCTCTCACCAGAAATGAGTAGAGAAAATGAAGATAGGAAGAAAACAGGTTAGAAAGAAACAACGAGAGTCTGGCGAGGGAAAGGCAGGGTCAGCGAAGACTACCCTCTAGTAACAAAGGCCAACCCTAGCCAAAAGGAGTAGAAGACTACTCCAAATCTGTGATGTTTTCTGGGTAGCCGGCAATATCTGCTCCTCTTGCACACATGAAGTTGAGGGAGTGCTTGATCCTCTGAGATGCTTCAACAAAGGGTTGCTGCTGGGGCTCTGAAGCTATGGAGAGCCAAAATAAAAGCATATTAGCAATCTTAAAAATAATTGTATGAGTAGGCAAAGCAATTAATTGAAAATTGCGGTTGTTTCGTTCTAGCCAGATATGCCAGAAAATTGCTTTGGTCCTAAGATCCCACAAAGTCTGTTATCTAGAATTTAAAGATGGAAGCTAGGAAGTCCAAATTCTAGAAAATCTGCTGTTAATATTGACTTTAGTAAATGTAAACCTTTTTTTTTATTAAATGAAAAAAAAATTTAGTGAAAGGTCTCTCCATTCAAGTCTTCACAAAAGCATGTATTTTCATGATGCAAACTGTTTTAAGCATGGTTTTTTATAAGTCAGCTCTAGAAAGTAAATTAGTGGACTTCCAGCATCATTTTCTAGGTCTTAAGTTTCGTGGGAAAAAAACTAAAAAAGGACTTGGAAAAAGTTGTAAATTTTGTGGACAAAAAGAAGTGCTGATTTGGTCGCTCTTCTAGCTCTACAATGTGACAAGCATAAAATTAGAGGAAGTTACCATTATTTCTTTGAATTAAAATTAAAATTTAAGCCCAAATTTCATAGAATAAAGCTTTTAGTATAAAATAAAATATTTTTTTTATATTATATTTTTTAAAAACATTTACCAAAATCAGCATTTTGCTGTTATTTACCAAATTACCTACAAATGCATGAAACCGTAGAAAAACATACCATCATTTGTATATTTGAAAAACTGTAAATGCTTTACCCTTTTTTTATTTTTTATATAAAATTATTGCACTTTAGTCCTTCAAAAAATTTTAATTCAAACTCATTTTCATAACTTTATTTATCACCACTTATTAAACTTACAACAGTTAAAAAGTACAACATCTAAATTTTAATGTTAATTAATTACAATAGTTAAATCTACAACGAATAAAAATTACAACACCAAATCGCCAATTATCAAAAAGTACATATTAGTCAAATCTGCAATTGTTAGATACTATAACAACCAAATTTGCAACTATTAGAATTTTGATAGTCAAACCTGCAACCGTCAGAGACTATGAGGGTCAAATGTACAATGGTAAAAAATCACAACAGTCAAATATGCAAATGTTATGACAGTCAAATCTGTAACTGTCAAGATTTTGACAGTCAAACCTATAATAGCTAGAATTTAGATGCAACCATAAGAAATTATATCAGTAAAATCTGCAACGAAACAAAATTGTAACTATCAAATATACAAATGTCAGTAGTTATGACAATCAAATATGCAATTATCAGGAATATGACAGTCAAACCTATAATTGTCAGAATTTATGATGGTCAAATCTGCATCGATAAAAAATAACAACTGTCAAATCTGCAACTGTTAGTAATTATGACAGTTAATCCTACAATTTTCATATTAATGATGGTCAAACCTATAACCGTAAGAAATTATGACTATTAAATATGCAACTGTTAGTGATTATAATAATCGAATATGTAATTATCATGTAATTTATGATGATCAAACTTGCAACTGATAGAAATTATAATTGTCAAATCTATGATTGTAAAAAATCACAATGGTTGAATTTACAATTGTCAATAATTATAATAGTCAAATCTGTAATTGATAGAATTATGAGAGTCAAACCTGCAACCATCAGAAATTATGACCGTCAAAAGTTTAATAAACCAAAAATGATAAGAGTCAAAATTATAACGATTAAAATTTCAACTGGCAAAAAGCTTTCTCATCAAAATACTTAAAATCCTCCCCTATATGAACGTTGTCATTATTTTTTTATTCTTCCTTATTTACTCTATTTATATTACTTTTTCTACAATACATTCCTTTTCTTAAAAAACGGCGGGAAGATCACTTGTTCTAGTTTACAACAATGGTTCCATTATTACAATCAATCTTGGAAGCGATAGATAGTGAAAGAGTTACACTTATCATATACAGGTTACCTATTTCTACAGGTCACGGTTGCAAGATTTTCTATCATTCTTTTAAACTGCGCAATGACCATGATGTTTGAATAATGTTTGATTGCCATAAAAAATATGGAGCTAGGTGTTGCTACTTCCTCTAGTGGTTCATATCAACAACAAATCAACAGAGATGACCAATATTCAACATACTATGGGATGGTAGCGAACTACATCTACGTGGCCAATTAATGAAGTTAAAATGACCTCAACAAAATGGAGGGCAAGTGATGTTCTACCATGCAATATAGGGTTCACTACTGCACAACAACCATCAAATGCATCGACATACTACTCAACTGGTATGCAACCACATACACAATCAAGTTACAGTCATCAGGGTATCCGAACGACTTTCTTTTATGATATTCATGGAAATGAAGTTGATGAGTATGGGAGCTTTATTGGGGATGAGCATGACAGTGATAACTATATAGAGAATAATGAAGCAAGCACTGAAGATCTTCATATAGAAGATAATATAAATTATATTCCCAGACAAAATGTAGAATTTATAATAGCGCCATTTGAGCCTAACCTATTATTCTCAAAGTATCCTTTTATATAAACTCACACATTAAGAGGGGTAATGAAAGATGGAGAATTGCATGTAGGAATGCAATTTCAAACTAAAGATTATGCCATTATAATGTTTAAGCATTTATTGCTTGCAGAATTAAATAGTATACAGAGTGATTGAGTCCGATTTGACTCGGTATTTAGGCAGATACAAATCATATGGTGATGACACAGGCAAACCACACGAATGGTTTAATGCGTGTAACACCGCAAGTATACCTGTCGTCAAGTAATACCTTGTGGGTAAGCATGAGGGTTGTATTCCTCAAGGAACAACAAGAGGCTCATATTAATTCCTTTTCGCTTAATCAATAGCCTAAAATAAATCTACTTCTATAAATTAACTACTAAAATACAATCAAGGAACTTGAGGTGCAATTGGAAGGAGTGGGTACCCGTATGGGGAGTCCCTCAGCACTTACTTGTAATATGAAATAAAATATGACAATTTTATCTAGTGATGGACCAAAAAAATTTTGAGGCCTACTGGTCCCAATCTCTTGGCAACCAGGTCTGAAGTACTAAGAACTTAAAATGGAATCTCTTCTAACCCAGCCTCCTATGTCCGCTTGAAGATCAAGAACTCCACTAAAAGGATAATCAAATCCTATTCCATAAATATAGCTATACCTAATCTCTTAGCACATGCATAAATCTAACAAAGCATGGAGGTTCTAATCGGTGGGAATCTCTTTCTCATAGCATCAACACAATTATCAATAAGCAAACATGCACTACAAGAAATACTAGAAAAGGCAACGTATATTTCCGTCGCTAAAAACTATATTTCTGTTGCTATAAATATTTAACAATGGAATTAGCAGCGGAGTCATTCCAACGGCTATACTCAAGGCACTATTCACATTCCATCGGTACTATAAAATTCTATCGTTATTTCTTATGTTATATAGATGAACACTTCCGTTGCCAAACATAAGCACTCCATCGTTAATATAATAATAAAATATTTATTTTTTGATGGTTTGTAAAAGTTCCGTTGCTATATTTCCATCGCTATTTTTGCATAGCAACGCAGTGTTCCGTCACTATTATTGTTATAGCAACATAAAGTTTTATGTTACTAACAATATTTTTCTCATTTTAGCAACGGAATTTACGTCGCTATTATCTTATTTGTAATGAATGTTTCGTTGTTATATCTTCATTAACTACAAAATCCATAATATTTCTGTTGCAATTTTTCTTGTAGCAACGGAATATTAGTTGTTTTCTTATCAGCAACGGATTTTCTTTTTTTTCCCGTTGCTATTTTACTTATAGCAATGAAATTTTGGTTTCTCTTTTTTTATTAGCAACAGATTTTTTTTTCGTTGTGCTTTTTATATTGTAAATAGAATATTGGTTGCAATTTTATATATTAATAACGGAATTTTTATTTTCCAATTTCAATGTATGTATTAGCAACAGAACTTCCGATTCTATTTTTCCATTTCCAACAAAATTTCCGTTATCATTTGTCATTTACAACGGAATACATGGTGCTAGTTTTTGTTATTGATTATCATAGCTATTAGCTATAGAATTTTTTTTCACACAACCTGGACAATTTATTGCACAAATGAAAAAAATTGTCCATACAAATACAAATAATTTAAATTATCTATACAAATGATCAATAAAAAAAATTATCTCATTAAAGATCCAAAATCCATCATTTCATTCATACCAAAAATACACATAATCCATACGAATGATCCAACATTCATTCCATCATAACCAAAAATCCATCATTAACAATTCTCTAATCCATCAATATATACAATTGTTACCAACAAACAAAGTGAAGTAAAAATCCTTCATGAACACACATTGATTTACCTTGAGTTTCTTTGTGATTTATCACATATGTGATGAATCACAATCAATTAGAAAGAATAATATGTTGGCAATAAAAGTTAATGTTCACAAGTAAAAGCCTAAGTACATCTAGATACAATTCCCCTCGAATTGGGTCCTTTTATGGATAAAGAGTAATGATCAAAGAATAAAGAATCTACAATAAAAATTTTAAGAATCCTAAAACTATATAACTACAAAAATTTCATAGATTTGCAACAGTACAATCTGTTGCAAATCCGTTATAAACTTGGATTTGCAACAGATTTGCAACGGATTTCGGATGTCACTATTTCTCTCATCGCAAATATTTTTGTGACGGAAAATTTATTCGTTGCAACATTTGCAACAGATGGGCAACAAGTTCGTTACAAATCGGTTGCTAACTTGCAACGATTTTGTAACCTGTTACCAAATCTGTTGCAATATTTGTTGTAAATTTACAACGGCTTTGTAATGGAATTTTTAGATTTGTGACAAATTAGTTGCAAGTCATGTTGCAAATTTGCAATGGATTTTTTTAATTTGTTGCAAATTCTGTGACAAATCCAATGCAAATCCATTGCAAAGTTGCAACGAGTTTGCAACAACCATTCCGTTCCCAAGATTGAGAAGATCCCAAGGACTCCAAGATGGCGCGCTAGCCCTCCACTATCAATATGCGTCGACTCCCTCTTGAGAAATTTGCTGAAATCCATTGAAATTAGGTTGAACCTCGTCTCTAGCCACCTTGCACTTCAGAAATCCGACTGCCGCTAACCTGATTCAGTGAAAGAATTCTTCTCTTGAAATAATAAAATCTAGGGTTATTAATAGTCTGAGTCCACCACGGGGTACAACGCCCATTGTTCGGGACATTGTGATCTTAAATCTTTTCTTGGGCCATAAGTTGCACTCTGACTCAGTTTGGCTCTGGGAGTTATGCACTATTAGCACGAGTATTATATATACAACGGCCGTTGTGAAGGCCGTTTCGGCTCCTATAATGTTGTCCTGTGATTTTTGTACACTGGCACAATCAGGCCATGCCCGTGATGAGGCCGTGGTGGTGTTCTGGAACTTGTATTTTGGTATGATATGCCTTAAAGAATGTAATTCTATACTAGTTTGGCGCTAAACATATGAAATTACATTGTAGATGTAGTGCAAATGATATATAAAATATGCATGTTTAAGCACTTATTATGTGACGGATGCAATCGGAGGGTTCATGTATCATTTAACAAGAAAATCATATTTGGCAAATTACAAAGTACAACAGTCCTCATATGTGCGCATCGACAATAATTTCACAAGATCATTCCAAGCTGGATTCTAACCTGATTTCTCGGCATATACAAACTTTAGTCAAAGAAAAGCCTAACATCAATTTATCCATTTTGATAGCAAAGATAAAAAATCAATAAAGCTATACTCCGACGTATAGAAAAGTATGGATTGTCATGCAGAAAACAATTGAAGCAGCATTCAGTAATTAGGAAGAGTTATATAATGAATTACCAAAATGATTATCAACTTTGCAACAATTTATCCTTGGAATAATAATTTATCTCCAGACGCAGGAGGCATATAATGGAAGTTATCTGGTATATGATAGTTGTGTCTTTCATAGACTATTTTGGAGTTTTCCCTTATGTGCATAGGTTTTCAAATATTGCAAGTCAGTGGTGTAGATAGATGGCACACACCTTTATGAAAAATATAAATTTATTTTCAGTGGTTATCTTACTGGGTTGGTAAGCTCATAAATTTATTTTCACCATTTTTTAAGATCAAGAGTAGGCTTGGTTGGCGGATAACTTAGCGGGGATCTTTGAGTGAAACACCTTGCATGCCTACTTGGTCTCGGCCTTGTAGGTATGTTGCCATTTGTTATGGCGTTGGTCTCGGTAGGCTAGGTTTGGGTGTGACACCAAGATGATGTGCCCTCATTATATATATATATATATATACAAGCTATTCACCTCAATGACTGTTGTGAGAGAAAGTTGATCTCTCGACCTCTCATTTAGCAAGAGAAAGAATTACCATCCTTCTAATGTGAAAGTGGTTATGCTATTCTATATATCAATATATAGGTACATATAGAGATATGAATCCCATTACTATTGGACAAGTGGAGAATAATTAGTGGGCCAGTTTGTAGTTTATAGATTTACTGACACTATGGACCAAATTGTTAGACCGTTGTAACGGCCAATTGCACCTGTCAAACGCAACCTAGAGTTCTTTGGACATCACACACTACCAGACGAAGAAAGGGCACCTAAGTAGGGAGCAAGGCATATAGTCATGCTCGCAGTCTAGGTCCCAAGGGCCTTTTACCTTGTTATTTCTTTCCTAATTGGTTCTATTTTGTTCATTCTATTACGCTCATATTGTATCTTGTCAATTTGCATCACCGATGGATTGTTTTGTTTTTAGTTCTTTTAATTAGTAATGCATGTGGTTCATTTCCTTTTAAAAAAAAAATTATTAGTCCATCTTCCAAAAAAATATGTAAATTTAAAAATAAAAAATTAAAATAAAATAAAATAAAATAGAATTTAAAAAAAAAAATCACTGGCTAAAATTTGGAAAGATAATAAACAATTTATAGAGGTAGAATGGGAAATAAGATCAACATATTATAAACAATTTACAAAGATATGTAAAGAATAAATAGGTACCTATTTTGTATGCATATCTAATATTTTCCTAAATTCTCCATATTTAAATCTAATAAATAACTTAATAAATCACATACAATCATAGTAATAAATAGAATTTAACTCCCCCTACCTATAAAAACATTTATCACGCTACAATATATGTATATAAACACAACACTCATTGTCATCTTCTTTATATTTCTCATCAAAAAATTCCCATTCCTCTCTTGAGTTATCAATATCTCTTCCACCATTTCTTGGGTGAACCCCTTCCCCTAATTCTCTTCAAAATGAATGTCCTATTCCACGCTTTGCTTTGCAAGTCTCTTCTTCTTCTTCTTCTTCTTCAAAATGGTACACCAGTGATGAGCCTCACTATCAAGAACTCATCAAGATGCAACCTTTATCAAGGTAGTTGGGTCTATGATGAATCATACCCTCTTTACGACGCCGCAAAATGCCCTCACATCCGCCGTGAGTTCGACTGTCTGAAGTACGGCCGTCCGGATAAAGACTACCTCAAGTACAGATGGCAACCGACTTTCTGTAATGTTCCAAGGTAAACAATAGCTATGATGCTATATTAAAAATACATATAAAAATAAAATAAAATCCTAATATATCCAACAATATTATTTATAGGTTTGATGGGGAGGAGTTCTTGAAAATGTGGAGTGGTAAGATGATAATGTTCGTCGGAGATTCTCTGAGTCTGAACCAGTGGCAATCCTTGTTGTGCATCCTGCATGCGGCGGTGCCGGACGTGGTCACATCATCCTCATCCTCTGGCCGGAACCCTATTTCGTCCCTCACATACAAGGTATGTATGTTGTTAATTTGATTATAATTGTTTTGGAAATTTATTCTATTTTGAATATTAATTCACTAGATAGAGTTTATATATATAATTAGTGTTAATATTTCTAATAGATTCTTTTATGATTTGGTTTCAATATTGTACAAAGATTTGGTGAGCTCCTTTGATGACAAATAAGGACCACTTACATAAAGTTCTCAACTAGTGGAAGGAAGCCATCAATTTTATTGTTGACTTTACCTAATTAACTTCAATTGTAATCTTGTAATATATTATATATTTATTTTATAGTTCATCGGTCCTAAAACAATTTGCAAGTTATATGATGACTACCATATATTTCATATTATCTTTCTTAGAAATTTTTTGTTTAAGAGTCAAAATTTTCATTCAGAAAATGCTCAATAATCTACATCCTTTTATGAGCTTTAAACTTTTGGTGCTATCGAAATGTATTTTATTTTGTCTAATAAATTTATTGAATATAAAAAAAAAATTAATGGCATCCATTTTTCTCTTGTGATCTAGCTACCAACCCTTTTGTCACATGACTACCATCATCCTTTAGGATGATTTCTACTTAGTGTTTAAATGTGAAATAGTTAAATTTTAAGTTGGAAAAATTTATTTGATTTCATGATAATATGGATTGTTTCTGCAATTCCTTATATGAAACTGTCTAAATGAAATTTGATTAATTAGTTCCTACATAATTCACACAATTAAATAGATATAAATTTGAATTTATTGCATATAAGATATTATAAAATGTCCTTGAAATACAATTGGAAAGCTAATTTGTTGATGGATATTTTAATTTTTTACTTCATGAACTATGATATTAAAAACAAAGAAAAAAAAAAACAATGAAGTATGAGGTTAGGTAATCATGTTATATTGTTATATCTCACTTCTTAACATTTATAAATTTAGGCATTGTCTTGTTTAATTTTAATTCAGTTTATATTTTTTAACGTAAATATATCATAAATAAAATCAGATTATGTACAACTAGTAGAAATTAGAGCAAAATAGTTATTTTGAAACTATGGAATCAATATCCCATTTAGGATCAAATTAACAATCTTATAAATATACTTTCTTTGTCTATTTATATGTTCCTCAATCCATACCAATATAAATCTAAAAAGACTATATATATACATACATACATATATATGTGTATGTGTGTGTGTGCATAAATTCTTGCAAGAAAATTGACAAAACTAACAAACAAACAAAACATGGCAGGGCTACAATGTAACAGTGATGTATTATAGAGCACCATACTTGGTGGATATAATCAACGAAAAAATAGGAAGAGTTTTGAAGTTGGACTCCATGCAAGCAGGCAACCAATGGCTTCAAGCCAACCTTCTCATCTTCAACACTTGGCATTGGTGGCTTCGCAGTGGACAATACCAACCGTAAGTGTGTATATATATATATATATAAAGTAACAATAGATAGTTGATGATAATTAATTAATGAAGAAGTTATGTATATATGTATATATGTGTAAATGAAGATGGGATTTCATTCAAGATGGGAACAAGATATTGAAAGATATGAACCGCACCGTGGCTTTCTCAAAGGCATTGACAACTTGGGCAAAATGGGTGAACTCTTCTGTGAATCCAAACACTACCAAAGTCTTCTTTCAAGGAGTCTCTCCCTCTCACTTTCAGTAAGTTTCTTTGGACTTATTTCTTTGAGTGCATGTTATCAGATTATATTGAACTATTAAAGTTAATAGTGTAGTTAGCTAGATTGATTAAATTTATTATCTCATGTGTCATGATAATTTAAAAAGATTGGCTTTCTTTCTGACAGCACAAGTAAAATTAAGGACAAAAAACTATACCAGGATATCTGTCATAGAATATGTCAGGATTAGGTGATATCTAATAAGTAGGGTTTCTGATATAAATGCATGATCTTCTTAAGTAGTTGTTAAAGAAGGACCTTTTTAGTTCTTTTCTGATGTTATTTACTTTATATATTGCACCAAAAGGATTATGAATGTTAATCTAATATTAAGTATTAACTAGTACTATATATACACATGACTTGTTGGAAACAACATATATATCTAATTGGTTCCAATGACAAATAAAAATATGCATGCATCTAGAAATTAACACATAAAATAAGATTTTGTCTTCCTATAGAAAATCATGTATTCAATAAAAACAACCAAAGTTTCAAAATAACTTAAAGGTGTTTTGTTTGCTAGCCTTATTAAAATTGAAGATCGCAACAAAATATTATAACATGATTTATTAAAATAACTGACATTAGTAAAATTTACTATGTATGTAAATTTTATAATATTTTCTATAGCAAGTACAATGTGGACAAGCCACCGCAAATACACATACACATGTTATAAATACACGTGAGAATCAAGTACACTAACCGCTCGGTTATTGCCATAATGGCTCTCATATAATTGTTTTCTATAAACACTATATTACATGATTAATTAAAAAATAATTTAAACCACTAGTGTACCTTGAAATTGGTCATTATATGTTTTGGTGCTTTTAATCTCTGTTCTACAAATATCTGTTGACTGCTGAGATATAAAACACGTCGCATATTACTATGAATCAAATGAGTGAAAATTAATAAATAAGTTTTTTTATATAGTGTATATATATATATAATAGCATAAATCTCTCCCTTGAGCTTATTAAATATCATAATCTTATTGTTATTTGACATATGTTGGGGGAACAAGTGCCAATGAATGGGGTAAATCCTTCAACAAGAGTTGTTACGGAGAGACTGAACCAGTGAAAGGACCAAGATATCCAGGAGGACCAGTTCCACAAGAGAATACAATCAAAGATATATTGAAAACCATATCAAAACCCGTGTCTCTTTTGGACATTACTTATCTCTCTCAACTCAGAAAAGATGCCCACCCTTCTTCATATAATGGAATTCACTTACGCTTGGACTGCAGCCATTGGTGTGTTCCTGGTCTTCCTGATATATGGAATCAATTGATGTATACAGCTCTCAAACTCAATGGTTTCTGATATTGTAATTCTTCAATAAATTTATTATTATATATAAATCAAGTATATTTTGGTAAAATTATTTTTTATTTGTGAAAATTGAAAAACTTATAGGAAACAATCAAGTATATATTAATATAAATGGAATATAATCACAACCTCAAATAATCTATTGTGAATAAAATTATCAATCTAAAAATATTAAAATAATTTTAAACAGTATAGGTTATATAATTAAACAGATTATTAATGTTAAAAGATTATATCAATCATAAAATATTTTGTAAATCTTTGAATATTTCTAAGTAATCATCATGATCTTCTTTTGAATTTTTTTTTTTCTGTTTTAATGTATATTTTTTATAAATTGCTTTTTAAGCCTCATATCCCAACTAAATAATTGTGGACCCCACTTTTGTTTAAAGTATTTTTATGATTTTTTTAAAAACTATTTTTTTTTTTAATTTTAAATCCATCCTTATCTTTACAGAGATCGTGAGCCCCCATGTTCCTCGTAACCTCCTCCAGTATGTAATTTAAAAATAAAAGGCAAAGAACGTAGCCTTTGTCTCTCTCTCTCATGGATCAGCTTTGGGAGCGTGTGGCAAGGACGAGAGTATCATCCTTATCAAGGGTTCGTCTAGGAAAATTCCTCTTTCCCTTCGTCGATTTGTTCATCTTTTATTAGTTATTGTTTCGACTTTTTAATGGTTAGAGTTTAGAGTTTCTTCTTTTTTGTTTTAATTTGTTTTAGGGTTTTGAACAGTGGTATGTAGAGTATCTAGTTTTATCCTTGTAAAAGTCAACATGCATTTTTTTCTTTTTTAGGCGTTTTGTTGAGATACTTGAATCCATTGAATCAACAAATTATGAATTATGTGAATAGGAATCTGTATGCTTAATTTGATATTTTCTAATTAGGGTTAAATTATGTTCGGGTAATGGAGTTTGGAAAAGTAGAGGAGAGAAGAACAAGCATGACTTGTATCATTTATCTTATGTATTTAGTGAATAATTTCATAATTTTAACAATAGATTAGTCCCTAATTTTTAGTGCTTGGTCATTAAGGAAAAAATTGAAAGTGGGATTTTATGCAGAGTTAGGCGGAATGAATTTTCATTGGGATTATATATTGGTGTTAACTTGCGGATTGTTTATGTTGTGGACTAATGATTTGATGGGAAATTGTATTTTTTAGCTAGTTGTTATTGAAAGTGCAAGACCATGAAAATTTGGAAATAAATTATTGGTATTTTTGTTTCTTTTTCAAAAGCTAGTGTAGACTAGCTAGTAGAGTGATTGTTAAGGTCAAGAGTAATCATGCTTTGCAATGAATGCATAACATGTTAGTGTGAAGCTATGTATTTCATTCACAGGTGTATATATATATATATATATATATATATATGTAATTGTTGGTTGTTTTAATTCCCTTGCTAGTTTATGTAAGAATTAATTCATTGTATCATTGTGAATAGTAATTAAATTGTTACCAACTGGTTGATTTTAGTTACAGAGTTGACCTTGTTATAAATTACTTTGACCTTACCTAAATAGTGTCTTGAAACCGTGATAATTGTTAGCTAATGGTTGTTGTTTGTATTTAAGTTTTGAAATCTAAGTCAATGTGTATTGTTAATGTTTTAGGACCTTTGGTCGAATTCTAATTTTAGTGTCCAAGTGGATTTTGAAGCTTGGGTATTTTTCTAGGTAAGTAAATCACATATAAACATGTATATATATATATATATATATATATATATTATGATTTCCATAAATCATCTACATAATTATTTCATTTCTTTGGGTTTTATTGTTAAAACCATTCATGATATTATACTTAAATGTTTGGGTTGTAAAATATTGTATCTATCCTTATTTCAGATTTTATAGATTTTTAACGATTTAATTATTTATTTATTTGATTCTAATACTTTAATTAATTACTGATTTTAAGATTTACTTGGCAGCCACTATTCTGATAATATATCATATTATTAAATTATTTTACTTTGAACTTCTAGAAGCAATTGTTACCCAAGTATTGAATGTTTGCAGAAATCATGATTTATAATCTTAATTATGTATTCAGTTCTTGATTACTTATATTTTAATTATTGTTGTCACATGCTTGATTGAATTCTAATTATTCTCATCACATATATTAGCACTATCTTGTTTTGAAATAATTGGAATTATTTTGAATAGAAAAACGGGATTACCAAATTTCACTATTTTTGCATTGACAATGATTTTGGACACGACATATTTTAATATAGTAACTTGTAGTCCCCAAGTTAACTTTACAATAACCCTGTCACTGAGGGTTAAACATTGACCATGTTGACATGAACCTCTAACTTTGATTAAAAAAAACTATAGTTTTCACCGTTCTATCGGTGGAGAATAACGGTCTCTGATAATTTGGCTCGAGTCACCAAAGGTAAATAAATGAACTCTGACAATCCGACTTGGGTCACCGAGTTTAAATATATGAATTTTGTTGTTTTATTTTGGCATTAGTTATTTGGGGGACATATATACTCGTTCATTTGGAAAATTATGTTTGTTTGAAATACTCTGAATTCAGGGTTTATTTCTGATATTTATTGTACAATATTACACTTAAGCATGTGTTTTGAAATTATTGATTTTTTTAATCCCTATATTTTTGTTGTTTTTAGTAGTTACTTACTAGGTTATCGAGCTCATAAATAGTTTTTTATCCTTTTAGATCAAGAGTAAGTGTGTGGTGTATAGCTTAGCGGGGAACAGTTGAACAAACACCAGTTGGTTAGCATGTAAATAGTTCTTCTATTGTGAACCTTGAACTTGTTATTTGTTTAAAACTTCGAATCTTGCACTTTTAGTTTCCTTGGACCATAGTTGTAATCCTGGTTACTGTATTCCTTTATTCTTTTTGTTTTTATGAAGTTAGTACTTTTGTTAGATGTTTTTTTCTAATTGAGACCGGTGTTGAGGCCTTGTGTGCCTACTTGGTTGTGGCCCTTATAGGTATGTGATCGTTTATCGATACCTCAGACTCAGGCACTACACCATTTTTGGGTTTTAGAGGTGGTTAAATAGAGGGGTTTTGTAAAACCACCCCTATAATAAAATAGGATATATTTTTTAATGTTTTTAGAGCCGCTTTAGTTAAACCCTTCTACATTAATTTTATTTTTAAAAAATAATTAAAAACCTCTCTCTCTCTCTCTCTCTCTCTCTCTCTCTCTCGCGATTGCGTGCCCTAATTCGCCAGCCGAGAAACCCGGCTTTCCTCTCACCCTAACTCCCTACAAACCCAGCTCCCACAGCCTCCGATCTCACCACCATGGTCACCTCCGTCTCCCCAACAACTCCATAATTCCTCAACGCCCTCTGCGGATCCCGCATCTCCATGCCCCCACCATCAATGCCATCCTCCCCACTACCAAACCCTCGATCCTGAATCCCGATCATCTCCTTTAGTTGCGCCACCGTCTCTCCGTCCTCCACATCCATCGCGATCCACTGCCTCATCGCAGGTACGCTTATTGTGATCTTGAATCTGATCCTCTTCTTCTTCTCCCGTTCATTGCAAAACTCTTTCCTTATGCCATACTTTTTATTGAGTATATGCTCCGATGCAGATATTTTCTAGTAAAGGTGACAAGAACACCTAAGATAGTGTTCATAGCTTCACCTGCAAAGGCTTCAGGCTCAGCCCATCTCCACTGAGCAACTGAGGATTTGAATGTTTGCTCTTCCTTGCGATTGTTGCCTGCTTCATTGTTTTCATTCTCATTAATTAAGCATTCTTCTTGTTCTTCTTCTTCTACCATGTCAGCCCATGTTTTCCTTCCGTTACTATGCTTCAGCATTGTTTTATGAGTAGTTGAACCACCATCATTATGTTCTTCAGTTTTGTCTGATACTGTAGTTGTAATGGTATTAGTAGTTGGTGTTTCTGGAGTCAGAACATTGAACTTAGTTTGGTAAAACTCAGCTAATGGTATTAGTTGGTGTTTCCGCATGATTAGTAGTTGGTGTTTCCGCATGATTAGTAGTTGGTGTTTCTGCATGATGTTCTCTCTTTACTAAGTATTGCTGGGTTTTCTACTATGATATTGTATAATCATAAAGGCCTGTAGTTTCTCTTTCAGTTATCTTTAATTTGATTCCTTTGCAAAATGTGAAAAATAACTTTCAAGTGTTTTTCTTCATTGTTTTCATCAATGCATAAGAGAAATGCATCAAGTCATTTTCATTACACTAACATATTCTCTATTACACAGCTCTGTAATTGTTCAAGTACAGCAGAGATTGGTCTCGGATAGGAGCAATTTCGAAGGAGACTAGGGATTTGTTGAAATTTGCAGCTTATTTGGTTGTGCCATTGTGTTTTTTTACTAATATTCTCAATCTCTGACAAGGACAAGTATTCTCAATGAACTCCCCAACTTTTTTATTGGTCAGATATTGCGTTTATTACCAATACTATTTTTTATATGATTAACCTCGAAGATTCATAACTTGACATGAAAATACAGAGTTTGAGAAGCATATTATTATGCTGGTCCTTGCAAATACATTATTTGAATAAAATTCTTGAAATGCATGTGTCAGTTAAGTTCACAGGAACAAAAAAAACTTGTTAATTCTGAAGGAAAGACATGTTCTCATTCTTTGCTCATTGTTCTCATTACCTTTCTTCTAATTAAGCATGATTGATCAGTAAAATGATTGTGAAAAAAAAAGCATATGAGGAATTTAGTTCCTGTTGAACCCTTTTTTCTACTAACATTGAGACATTGATCTCATTTGTATTTATCACAAACACATGTGATGTGCCTGCCTTTTCTTCTAATTTTTACCTTGGCACTGAATGAATTAGAGATTAAATAAGCTTTTCCAAACATTTTGGTTGTATCTATATATTCCATAAGCAAATGGAGTAATTATATTTGTATGAGTGGGTATTAATGTATTATTATATTTGTACTTTGTACCTTGTCCTTTGTCCTTTTAATCCTATAAATCTCTTAATAATATGGTTAAGAAAGTTAGGGAAAATATAGTGTGGTTTAGATGTTCAGTTGACCCTTTAATTTTTCTTGTGTCAAGTTAAACTTGGAGAGCCAGGATGGAAAGAAAGATATTATGAAGAGAAGTTTTTAGCAAAAACTGCTGACGAAATAGAAACAATACAAAAAGATGTTGTAACTTATTTTCTATTGATATAAATCGGAGAAATCTATTTATTTTTAGGTCATTAAAATGCTACTCTGTTGATTTGATTTGTGAAAGAGTTTGGTTTGATCATCCTTGTCTATGTTATACTAGTTTTTTGATTGATTTTGCTCACTTCATTCCTGTTCATTATTGTGTTGTGAAAACTCAAAACTCATTTTTTACTGGGGTAAGGCAATCTCTATGGTAATTCTGCACTTTGTTCCTCTTTCTATCATAGATTTAGAGATGATTTCTTGCCTTGTAGTTCAGCTTTGTATGGATCTGGAAATGTCAGCCAATTGTTGTAAGTGATCAGTAAAGGTTCAGGAATGACTATCTCAAATTTACATAGATATATTGGATTTGTTGGCTACATGTTCTATGTTTTGGACAGAAAATGAACTGTTTTACATATTACTCATTGCCATCTATGGCAAGTGATGTCAACATTGCATGTAAGGAAATGAAAATTATTATATTGTTTTAATCTTGTAGAGCTATGATGAGTGGTATTTTCCTAAGCTTTTCTGATTTGATGTGTTGCGTTCAGTTTTAAATTGATCATCTTTGTTTAGGTTTTGCTGTTTAAATTGCAGGATGGTAAGATTGAAGGTAGCATATGTCCTAAAGAAATAAAGGAGTGTGTGCACCATTCTCTGTGTTTAGATGCTCCTATTCATTAACATTGATTTTTGGTTGCCCATATGAATATTGTTGTTTACTTTAGACCTGTTGAAGCTTTCAATCAAGTGAAGTTGCGGATTTGATATGCTTCTATGCCTGTTAATGATGTTTCTATTCATTTGCCCATGGTTTGCTTGTCATTTAACATGGTTTTGCATCTAATTTGGCATGGATGTCAACTGATAAAATTGCCAATGAATGCTACTAAACTAAGGTATTTCTTTGGATGACCCACTGTTTTCTTTGTTGCTGAGATATCAAACTATAAGCCCTAACTTGCAAGGCCCATACATTTTACCTTTTATTCCATTTTGGTGTCTAATCATCTTTTTCTTTTATATGCTATTTTTTGGTTTAATTCTTCTATTCAAGATTATTTTTAGCTTTGGTTGCAAATATTTTGGTGAAAGAATTTTGACATATTGAAGTGACAAAAGCATATAGTGTCAAATTTATCCCACTTATTATTACCAAAAGTAGAAAAGGTAAAAAAGATAAAGTTGATTAAAGGGATATTTCTAGGTCTGTTAAAGTTATGAATTTAAGGATAAGTTAGTTTAAAAAAAAATTGGAAGATATTTATTCGCATTCATTTATAAAATGAGAACATTTATTTTAATATATCAGGCTTGATGAATTTATTATAAAATAATAAATTACTTGTAAATATGCATTATTTGTTTGTTTTTTCCTCCTGTCCATTCAACAACATTGCACCTAGTAATATAGATTGGAACCTCAACCAAACTCAAAGAAAATATGCATCAGACATGCTTTGATTTTTGTCTGTTTATTTTTAAAACTTTCTTCACTTCCTTTACATCAGACCGTCTTTATGCCTATGATGTTCATCTCCTTGAAGAGTAGGGTTGAAGAATAGAAGCAGGAAGAGAAGAGAGATTTCAAAGACGAAAGAAGCTAAACCATTCTGCAGATCGGTATGAATTCTCTGTTATGTTTTAGCTGTGCATGAAAATAAAGACCTCTTTTTTGCCTTGATTATGTGTGATAGTTTATATCATCTGCAAGTAAGTGATACCATGAGGTGTTTGTCTAGTTATTATTATTATTTTGACACCATTTCTTTGAACTCTTATAGTTTACATCTAAGTCTAGATTTTGTTATGAACAAACAAAATGCAGTTTTCTACCATTGTGGCTTATATTTTTTCCACTAATTAATTAATTAATTAGAATTATTTTTTCTGCCAATAAATAAATTAATTAATTAAAATCAATTAATTAGTTTTAATTAATTAATGAAGCGTAAGATGCTTGATAAAATGACAAGGTAGCTTCCAGGCATGCATGTTAAGGTAGCTTTGTCCAGACATGCATGTTAAATGTTAACCGTATGGGGCTGGTAATGCTAATGCTATCTAGTTAGCCATCAGATTACATTTTACCTATGCAGTAAGAACTCAATGTAACTAAAGATGAAGTTGTCAAATAATCGTTAAAATTATCATGTTGATTAGTGTTGTTGTGGAGCATCACTAAAGTATTTGGCAACAAGTTGCCTTTATTATTATAAACCCCATGAAGTTTCTAATGAAGGATACTTGTTTGTTTGCAGCATGGCATGTTTTTTTCCCTTTAGATACACATAAAGAAAGCAAAGAATAACTGTCAATGTTTTTTTATGCAAAATAGAACTTGATCATTTTTTATTTCAGTTGTGCTATTTTTATCTAATGGGTAAGAGTTGGATATACAAGCCTAGACAATCTAGAGAATATCAAGAAGGAGTTGATCAATTTATTGATTTTGCCCTTACTAATGAGTCTATTGGTGGGAAAATAATTTGTCCTTGCAAGCACTGTGTTAACTCATTATGGCAAACAAGGGATGAAGTTTGTCAATGAAGAACCTAATCATTTGACAATGTGGGATTCAATTCATCGAAACAAAGATAGTAGCTATGTCAATGAAGAATTTAGAAAAAAAATGGCAAGTTCTTAAAATATAGCATTTTTTTATTTGTTTTGATTAAGTGGATAAACTTTATTTATTAGGTCATAGAGAAATAGTTGTTCTTATACTATTAAATTGGAATTAGCGGAGATGAAAGATAAATATGCAAAGTTAAGCATAGATATGGCTGATATGAAAGAACTACTTGGAAGTTTTATGGCTAAAAGAAGTCTTGTTGGCAGGATGTCTAAAGCACCTGGCAAGGAAGTAAATTAATAACACTTTTACTTTATCCATTTTTGCATAATATAATGTGTCTCAATAACATCTGTGCTTTATCTATTTGTTTCGTTTGTTAATTTTTTACATATTTTTGTTTGGTGACAGGAAGTTGGATCAGATATACCCACTGAAGAATTTGTGCCACATTATTAGTATGCAAGTAAATTATTGAAGGTGTGGCTTTCTTCTTTATTGTAGAGAAATAGGATGAAAATTTGATAACTTGCTACTTTGTCTGCATTTCTTTTACAAGTTATAGTGTGAATTTATGCTTGTAATTAGATTATCTTTTGTTCTATTTTGCGTGTTGAATTACTTATTTGATGCTTATGCTTATGTGACTGTTATCGTAGTTGGAACAAACCGCATGCTTGCATTGAATGTCTGAATCATAATGCACTGCTTTGCATTATCATTCTCTAATTAATGCTCAACCAACATTAATTAGAGAATGATAATGTTGCTAAACAAATAAACCCCGTATTGTTGCTGCAATCAATACCTTGAAGAAGATGCCTGAGTGTTGTTCACTGTATATTACCATGAATGTAAAAGAGAGACCAGTCTTAAAATCCATGGTATTGTTTACATTGTTAAACCAATGTTTCTGAATATCTGAGAATGGCTTAAAATGGGAATTATAGTTTCTTTCTTTTACTTTAAATGAATTTGATGATCATGTTGTTTTCTCACCTTGCATAAGTTAATAAGTTGCTTTGGGTGGTGAATGCTTTGTTGTTTTCTTTGTTTTCTCACCTTTCTTAAGTTAATAAGTTGTTTTGTGATTCAGAATTAGGGTTTCTTAATTAATTAGATTGTAGATATTTTGCATTAGGTTCATCTTTTTTAGATGATGATTTATTGCTGGATGTGGGTTTTAAGTTTTTAGATCAATGAAATGGAGGAAAGTTTGAGTAGATTGGAAGATTGGAAGGAGGAAAAGTTGTGAAATTTTTATATACACCTTTCCTTTTTTCCTTTGTTTTTCATCATGTTTTCTCAATCCAAACACACTTTGTAATCTGGAGTATGACTTGTTCAATATATTGGTTATCTTGTATTGATGTTTGCACACAATTTAGACATCACAAAATGGTATTTTTATCGATACGTATTAATTATATATAGTATACCTATGCTTGTTAAGAAGATGACTTTTGAATTATTGATGCTCTTGGCTTCCAAAGCCTGTCAACTGAACATTATTTATTGCCAACCATTTAACTTCTTGTTACTGGCTTTCATGATGAAGTAATGATCATAAACAAGTAGCTACTCTAAATTTGTTGTCTGGAATAAGTAAGCATCGTTTTTGCATAAATTTTGCAGAGTGGGATGACAAAGAATGTAAAGAAACTTTACATCAATGGGAGGATGATTGGATGATGATGGTGTGAATGATGACTTCTTATTGTAGTTGAAGAATGAGCTTGATAGCAACTCTGAGAAGAAATCGACTGTGGAGTCATGGAGGCAGAGAATTGATGAATCAATTGGCTGTCTTCTTAGCAATTCTCTTGTGCCAAAATAAATTAACTTTGACAATCCGACTTGGGTCACCGAGTTTAAATATATGAATTTTGTTGTTTTATTTTGGCATTAGTTATTTTGGGGACATATATACTCGTTCATTTGGAAAATTATGTTTGTTTGAAATACTCTGAATTCAGGGTTTTATTTCTGATATTTATTGTACAATATTACACTTAAGCATGTGTTTTGAAATTATTGATTTTTTTAATCCCTATATTTTTGTTGTTTTTAGTAGTTACTAGGTTATCGAGCTCATAAATAGTTTTTTTATCCTTTTTAGATCAAGAGTAAGTGTGTGGTGTATAGCTTAGCGGGGAACAGTTGAACAAACACCAGTTGGTTAGCATGTAAATAGTTCTTCTATTGTGAACCTTGAACTTGTTATTTGTTTAAAACTTTGAATCTTGCACTTTTAGTTTCCTTGGACCATAGTTGTAATCCTAATTACTGTATTCCTTTATTCCTTTTGTTTTTATGAAGTTAGTACTTTTGTTAGATGTTTTTTTCTAATTGAGACCGGTGTTGAGGCCTTGTGTGCCTACTTGGTTGTGGCCCTTATAGGTATGTGATCGTTTATCGATACCTCAGACTCAAGACATGACAATAATATATATATATATATATATATATATGAGTTTGTGTAGCCTACAAAATTTGAAATCCACAAACTTGCACGGATGATATTGGATCAACATCCAAAGGCACCCCACCCCACCTCCCCCACCTCACTCCGAATGTTTTTGCCCCTTTCCTCATGGAGTAGTGATCCCACGGACTTGAGTCCGTGGGATCTACATTTCCCAGAGGCGATGGTACATGAGCCACGCCTTTTAATTTTTAAAAAACAAATTTTCCTCTATTTATTTAAGTTTAAATTTTAATAAAAATAAACAAAGGGCAGTATGGTCATTTACTTTGCCTTATCTTCATCAATACAATCCTAACAACCTTGCCACATTGACATTTCATCAAGCATCTGTTGTGCCAGGATAGCTAGCACTAACCTTCTCAAATACTCTTCTCCTAATTACATCCATATTCTTCTAATTTCATCCATAAGCAAACTCAAACAACCCATTAACCAACATTTCACTGTATTTCAAACAACCCATATCATTGCCTTTTCATTTATATGAAATCAATACAATCCATAAGCAAACTCAAACAACCCATTAACCCATTAACTCAAACAATCCTATTCCCTCCATCTGGGTAGCTGATTCCTGTGCCACACAATCCCAATCATGTTGCGTTGCTCCAACCCTAATGGGATGCCAGCCATCTGGATCAGCGAAGGAGTGTTGAAACCAGGACTTTCCACATCCTTGAGGATGTCGGTGCTCAACCGGCTCTCACCCCAGCCACACATCCATAGTTCAAGCGGATCAGCAGATCTTGAAGGAGGACTCGACCAATCTGGTGATCTTGATGGACGATTGGGGAGATCAATCGATCTTGGATGGGAGCCGAAGTCAAAAAGATCCGGTCACTGACGGGGAGGAATGTTCTTGCATAGACCATAAGCTACAAGATCGGGGTCGTGGAACACTGCAGGGAGATCAACATCAACATCGTCGGCGGTGATGAAGCGGGCCTGGACGAAAAGAAGAAGATGTCACAGGAAAGGGATAGAAGATAAGGCAGTATGGTCAAAGTAAATGACCATACTACCCTTTGTTTATTTTTATTAAAATTTAAACTTAAATAAATCCAGGAAAATTTGTTTTTTAAAAATTAAAAGGCGTGGCTGCTATGCAGCCACGTCTCGGGTGTAGCTTAGATCCCACGGACTCGAGTCCGTGGGATCACTACTCTTCCTCATGAGTCTTTTTCTCTGCATCTTAACTTTACCTGCCACTCTTAACCATTTTTCTTGCTTATTTCTTATGTTTTTTACAAACTAAATCTTATGTGTGTGTATGTATATATATTTCTCTTCTTCCATTGTATCGGAAGACTCCCATAATGCACAACTCTGGTTTGATATATTCCCAATTTGCATCAGAAGAATCACATCAAAGGGGTGGCAAATTCCATTATCCCAAAATTAGGTAGAATGTCCCTTCCTTGCCGGTTAAAAAACTATTTTTCTCCGAAAGAGTTTAGTAAATTAAAAAAAAATTATAATAACTTCTTAATTAATTATAATAATTAAAAGTAAAAAAAAAATAACATTTAAAATATGTTATAAATAATAAAATTTATTTATCATTAACCATAATTGAATACATGAAAACAAATTATTTATATTAAATCATAAAAAAAATACCATTATTTTTTCATTTTATTTTTTTTTCATTTTCAATTACGTATCTTTACAATGGAACAGTTTTCATTGACATCCCAATTATATTGATAAATAGTGAACGTGGACAAAAGAGAAGGAGTTGGGGCAAGTGAAAGGTAAAAAAAAACTAATTAAATTATAATTACTTTAAATTAAATAAATTAATTAATAAATATTTCAAAATTCAGTTTAGGAGACTTTGTTTTTGGGTATGTGGGACCATGGCAAGCCCAAAACAGGTCCAAACCAGATCAAATAAAGCCACTATCGGAAGAGATATGTCTAAGTTAGAGAAAAACCTCTCAATCTTACACATGGAAATACCACCCATGAGTACGTATATGGTATATCATCCGTGTCATCGAACATATAGTAAAAGGCCGACACGTACCCACTTAATTGACACAACCACCGAACACGTGTCAAACTAACTAATTACCATGCAAACCCATCTTCATCTTTTTCTATCTCCATTCATCACCCCATGAATCCAGTATCGCACTTACTCACTTCCTCACAGTAATGGCTTCTCATCAACAAGAAGAGAAGAAGAAGAAGAAAGAGTTAACACCGGAGGAGATTAGTCAGTACCGAGCAACGGCGCAGCAAAACTCACTGGACTCCATCCGGGCGGCCGAGGAACGCTACGCCAAAGCCAAAGAGTCCGGCCACTCGGCACTCCGGGAGACCAAGGAGGCTGTCACTCATGGCGTTGGCGCTGCTAAAGACTTTGCAGTGGAGAAAACTAAGGAAGGGTATCATGCTGCTAAGGATGTTGCTGTCAAGACTGTTGAGAAGGCTAAGGACTTTGTTTATCATGACAAAGGAGAAGAAGAAGAAGAAGAAGAACAAGTTGACCACAAGTTCACTGAAGCTAACGTAAATAGGATATATGCATGGATAATTGATTGATTAATTTAACTAATATTGTCTCTTCTGTGATGCAGGAGAAGCTTGGAGAACAGGATGATGATCAGGTTGAGGAACAGAAGAATCATCATGGATATGAACAGAGTGGAACTGGTACTAGTAGTGTTTTGGTTGGAATTTTAGGAGCTGTTGGTGAGAGTTTGATGGAGATTGCTCAGACAGCAAAGGAAATAGTGATGGGAAGAGATCCAGAGATCAGAAAAGAGTAGAGAGAAAAATTTAATAATCAAATCGATCATGTTTATACAATAAAAGAATATTTGTTCTTGATCTTGTTCCTGGATAAGTAGTGATCAGATGATGATGAGTCTAACAAGAAGTAGACCTGGAATAAATTTTATTGTGATGGTGGTGGAATGAGCGTGCCTTGTCTTTGAGTTCCTGGAATGCTCGCATCGTTTCCACATCGAAACCTCCAGCAAACTATAATGAAATATTATATAAGAAAAAGAAATTTGAGTTTTGTTCATAGATTGAATAAGGAGTGTGTTTAATTTAATTTACCTGGTGAACTCTGAAGGCAAATCTAACTCCCTGGAGCATAAGGTCCTCTTCTTCAGGGCTGCCGCTCCCATTTGCCTCAAGCTCGGAGGACACTCTCTTCATGTATTTCATTGCCAGCTTCACTGATGCCAATTTTATCTGCAATCTCATCAAGTGATTCAATAAGCTTGAATACAGATTTTAAAACTTAGTTCAGAAATATAAATTGGCCATAGAATAGAACAACATTAACTAAACTTTTATAGGTAAAAACTCAATTCAGATTTTATTCATCATGCAGCACTTGCAAAAGCCAAGAGTTAAAACAAAATATATAATAGATGAAACAGCAGATCCATCTTTTAACACAATGCTGTTGCAAGTGTGTGTAGTAGATGAATTTGCATCTCAAGATGATAGATTTAACTTTAAGAGGAATGGGTCCAAACAGGCCAATTTTTTACAGTAAGAAATTAAAGGGTGAGAAGCAAAAACTCTTAAAATATTGAATTATCAATAGATGGCATGCAGCAATACAGGGAGGTTGTCCATGCTTATTCCAGAGTACAAGGACTCTACTACACTAGATGGTACATATCAATGCCATAATGGTCACCTGTGGGAAATATTTAATAAAAACTATCTCTGGTGCAATCAGCTCAAATGACTAGTATTCAAGCACAATACTCAACAAAATAATTATAATTTCTCAAACATCTAAGGTGGATCAGAACTTCTACGCTTAACCAACTGCAAGGTCTAATCTGGCTTTACAAATGACCGCATTAATACATGTGTAAGCAACTTCAATTGCAGCATCACAAGTAAAGATTAGATACACTAAAACTTCAATTTCATATTCTTATACATAGTCAGTTTCACAGCTAGAGCAATAATTAGTCCACTGAAACTGCCAAAGCTACTTAAGAAAAGTAAGAAGAAGAAGAATTCCAACAATTAAGTAGGTGATTATGACATTAATTTTCTTTTTTATATTTATAAAATATTGTAAAAGGTTTCCAGAATTTGGAAAAGAATGTTTGTCATCATCCCAATGGTTCACTTGCATGCTAACTTTACCATGTCGTTATTGAAAACAAACTTATATAAAAAAACAACCCAGCATAAAATGTCATTATCATCAAAAGCAAATGTAAGGAAAAAAATAAATTTAAACCAATAACTTATAATGCAAAAACTCATGAGAACTTTCTTGAATACAATTTTTTTTAAAAAAAACATAAACTTATAAAAGAATATAATTGAAAACGAAAACAAATAACCACGAGAGTCCAAGAGGTCCCATGCCTCAAAGAAACGAACAAGAAAAATATATGGAAGCAACGACCCACATCAAACTTCACGTGACACGCATGATCACGTGTAATTCGTCCTCTACCTCCGTCCTCATTTTTGAATTTTAAAACTAATACAAGGACATTAACGCAAATATACTCATAAATAGTATCAGTGACAGTACCTGGCTCACTATGCCCGTTTCCAGCATCCATTCCCAGGGTATCCTAAAACCCTTGTATCTCTTTGTCGCTCCTTCTCTCATACGTGCCAAGTTATCCACCCCGTGCTCTAACCTACATTCATAATTATTATCATTATTAATTAATTATGGTTACAAGTAATTAAACACAGTTAATCAAAGTAAAGAAAATACTTCTCTAAGAGCGCCTGAAGCTTCTTGAGAGAAGAAGAGCAGGGCTGGCGAGGGTCGTCGCGGAACGACGAGGCCTCCGATGAGAGCTTCTTAACATCGCAGTAGCCGAACGCCGCCTCGCGCATTGCGTCGGCCTTTTGCTCCGGCCAGTCGAAGTGCTTTAGCACCGCCCGCTCGTCCACCTGAAATCAAGATCTCCAGATCATCAGCTCAGCTTTGGCTTTTCTTTACTTTTTTTTTTTATTTATTGGGTTTGTAGATGTGGGTACCAAGAAGGAGAGCTCGTCGTCGAGCCATTTGACGAAGGCGACGAGGTCTTCGATGTTGGAGAAGGCGGCGTTGTTCACCTCTTTGATTAGGAAGCGGATGAAGTCTCCCTGCATTTCCACGTCGGTCTTTATCTGCGGATGTTAATTTACGAAATTAACCCTGGACCGCTAAACTCGTTTGAAATTTTAATTAATGAAAGTACGACAATATCCTTGGAGATATTCTGAATTTACGGGGAGGGTAGTGATGTTGTTGACTTCGAGAGGGGTAGCTTTTGGACTAGGCGGGTTTGCAAGTTGCAACGGCAACTGTGATTATGGTGAAGGAGGGGTAGTTGCGTCATTTGATGGTTGTTGCAGTAGTACTATAGTGGCAGTTTGGTAAATTTAGAGGAAGAAGAAGGTGGTGAAGAGAGCTTACGGCGAGCAGGTGAGCGGAGCGGTTCTCGATCTCGCCGATCATGTTCCGGGCGTTAGCCGCTGCTGGAGCGTCGGTGACTCCGGCACCGGACTCCCTCTTCGAGTCCCTTCGCATCAGCGAGTGGTAGAACTCCACCACCTCCGGAACTCGTCTCACACTCGCCGCAGAGGCCTTCGATCCCCTCGTCGGCGGGGGTGGAGGCGGTGGCGGTGGGGCACGGGTCATCGGCGTTCCTGCAAAACTGCTCTTCGGCGGTGGCGGCGGGGGCGGTGGAAGCCCAGGTATGGTTGGCGAGCTCGATGCCGTATCAGACGAAGAAGACGATGAGCTCGAAGAGAATGAAGGCGTGGGAGGAGGTTTGGGAACCCTAGGAACTCGAGGTCTTGGATTCTCGTCTCTTTCGCAGCGATTACCCTCGTCTCCCTTGGGATCCACGGGCTCTGCCTTCTGGCCCTCGGGATTGGGTGCAATGTCGCTGGATTTAGGGCTTCTTCTCAAGCTTCTCACGAGATTCGAGCGAGAGGAAGCGTCGATGAGGCCCTGGAACCGCTGCGACGACGAGCACTCGTCGGTGACACCGGAGAACCTTCGAGAATCTCCGATGCTCTGCTCCGAAATCGTTCTTCTCAGTTCCTCGATCTCAACCACCATCTCTCTAATCCTCTTCTCCTTTTGCTTTGATCCTTCGTTTTGAGCTTGGATTTGGGGTTTCAGTACCTCGAGCTCCGCATGGAGCTCGCGGTTCTCAGCATCGACGCGCTCGAAGCTCTGCTTCAAGAGCTCGAGCTCTTGGTCTTTGGAGGAGATCTGAGACTCGAGGAAGGGGACAATGGAGGCCGTCTCTTTAAGGAGCTTGTACTCCAGGATCTCAGTCTGGAGACGAGACTCACGTTCCTGGAGGTCCTCGATGAGGCGGATGAGGTCGCCGACGTCCGGCGGGCGGGGCTGGACCTGGGCCGAGGATTTGGGGAAGTACACTCCGAAAGAGCGCGCGAAGGCGGCGGCGGCGCCGGAGTTCTTCGTGGTTGTCGCCGGCGTTCCCGAGGCGGAGGACTTGGTCGACGCCGGCGAGCACGAGGGAAGTCGTGCGCTCTCGTGCTTCGGCGTCGCCGGACTCCGTTGAAACCCCATCGCCGCTTTCACTTTCCCGGCGACCATCTCCCACTCGTTTTCCTTTTTCTGTTTTCCGTTTTCCCTTCTATCTTGACCGTTCAATGGAGATCCGACGGATGGGAATGGCCGGTACACATGGCGAGTGGTATTGCGCCAAAGATGATGATGGGATTGGATTGAATTTGAGTTGAGGAACAAACGAGTGAGACTTGTTTTCTTCTTTTCCGTTTTTATATGGGAGTGTCAAAAGGATTTTTATTTTATTTTATTTTTATTTTTATTTTTATTTTTATTTTTATTTTCTAGGGCTTTTAGAGTGGGCACGGGTCCCAAGGAACGGTCCTATTTCTCTCTCTCTCTCTCTCTCGGCTCAGTTATTACAGTTTGGATCCAAGAGTTTGAAATTTTGGTGGGAATTACGGGAGAGGGTACAAGAAGAGCTTCTTACTTGCTTGTGAGTTCAAAAAGGATGCCGTTATTAATTGGGCTATTTTAGGAATTAAATCTTAAATTATAAAATAGAATGAGTTTTTAGTTCTTTTTAGTTGGGAGTTATGATTATTACTATTATTATTATTATTATTATTATTATTATTATTATTTTTTTACTAAGGGGATAAGTGTTGCCTTATAAAGATATCAAAAAAGGACAGAGAAATACGATGGTGTATCCATCACAGTGGCTTAACAACCCCTAAAAATTTACCATGAAAGGGTTAACTCACAAGGCAATTAAGATCTGTCACATGCGTCAAAATAATATATCAATGATCACAACCCTACAATGATAAATCTTCTTATCTTGCAACCTTAGAGAGGTAGAGAATATGGCTCTTTCCACAAATAACTTATGAACGTTGGATGAACAATACTGATATACTATTACTATAGTATCTCTCTAGTATTTTGCTCAGTATTGTACTGCGTCATAAGGGATTTGATCTTATACCACTCATCCACCACTCATGGTGATTATCAATTTTAACTAATTTGTAAAAATTTAGAAAGTGATTAAAATTTGTTGATAATTTAAAATTTATAAAAAATTATAGTAATTTTTAAAATTGTTTTTTATTTAAAATATGATTTAATATAATATGTAGTTGAATATAACTTATTCAAAATTATAAAATATATTAAATATAAAGGATAAATTTGAAAATTCAATATTTAACCTTTCATAAATTTTAAAATAAAAAATAAAAATAACTGGAGAGAGTATTCAACCATCAAGATTTTTATTGGGCTTTATACCAGTTTGAAACAATATACTAAGAACTCCATAAGAAAATAGACTCTTCTTAATATTTAATGATTTTTTGTATATACATAAAAATTTAAATTTAAAATAATTTATTAAAATGACTTAAACGATAAGCCCTTTGCACCAATCCATATCTAAAATATTTATTGTTGCACGAAAATGTTTGTATGACGTGCAAGACATTTTACTAGAGGTGGTAAAATGTGCAGAGACACGATTACAAAACATGACACAATACAGTTTAAAGTGTGTATAAGTTTAGTATAAATGGGTTTGTATCATAAACCAGTTAACACAATTAAGACACATTTAAATTAAACAGTTTTGTATCGTAATCGTGTCAATTCGTGTAAGACACTATTAACACAAATATAAGGGTAAAAATATCATTATAGCCAATATATATATTAGTTTTTAGATATTTAAGTATTTATGTAGGTTGGACTTAACTATCAATACATGTTTGTTGGATTTTGAACTGATATATTTTGAATTTAATTCAAATTTGTTGTCATTGTTGATTCATGAATTTTGTATAAAAAGCATGCTAAATTAAGTGGGTTGTGTCATGTTACACAATCTAATTACAAATTAATGGGTTAAATAGATCATAAAGTGTTACACGCTTCATATATGAGTCGTGTGTGTTTAGGAAGTTAGACATGATTAATCATGTCATGTTTGTGTCTAGTATTTTGGTATTTTATTTCTATTTTGACATGACACGATTAAACATGTTTACACCAATTGCCACCCCTATATTTTACTTATGTTCATAAGTGGGTACACCTACAAATTTTTAAAAATTAATAATAGTAAAAAATTATTATTAATTTGTAAGGTAATTTTTTAGATTTAAAACATTTATTTTTTATTAGTATTGATTGAATCAAAATTTAATAATTTCATAATAAAAAGGTTTTCATCCATTAGTAACCAAACACTTTGTGGTTGCTTTCTATAAAGCAGAGTTTGAGTCATGCAGATTTTATTTGTGATTTATTTTCAAACTTTCAGATATAATTCATTTAGCACTGTCATAATGTCATTGTAGGTAAAAATATGCTGAATATTTAATATATCGTAGTATCTCTAACCATTACTAGCTAACTCTGCTAACCTATATATAAATTTTAGTTATTATTATTACTAATAAAAACTTAATTGGAAATAAATAAATCCATATAGCTATAAATTTAGTTTGGTATGATTTAAGAATTAATAAATTGCCTAGCATATCATTTTGAATTAATAATTTTGTTTTTTTAACTCTAGAATACATTTTTTGTTTAAATAATAATAAAAAAAATGGAAAATAGTGTGCAAGTGTTTCCTTTTGCACTATTAGAATCCAAATTGTGCTAAGGGAACAAGGGCAGCAGCTGGCACAGGCTTTACTTACAACGACTGATGATAAAAACGGACACATAAAGCACGTCGTTAGCGAGAGTGAAGAGCGGTGTCCTCACGTGTTCTCTTCCATAATGGATTTTTTTTTTAGAAAATTTTAAAAAAACTTGTGATTTTTTAATTTTACAAAATATAAAGACAAAAATTGTTTTTCTTCGCGATTTTAAACTATTTAGTTTTTTCGGGTTAATTTTTTGAATAGTCACAAAACTTTGACTTATTTTCATTTTTGTCATCCAACTTCAAAATATATCAAAGTGATCACTTAAGTTACAAAAACTTTTCTAGGGACGATCATCGAGACTTTTCAGACCCTAATAACCCTACGTGGCGGTAGAGTCGTGACCCGATGTGCACATCATCAAGCTTACGTGCAAGGATTTAAAAACCGGACTGGTTGGTGAACCCGGTTGACTAACCGGGTTCAGCGGTTCAACTGGTTCAACCGGTTCGACCGTACGGGTCCAACATTTTTTTTATTTTTTTAAATTTTTTTGTTAAAATAAGAAATGTCAAAAAAATCATAAAATTATAAAAAAATTCAAAAAAATCAACAAAAAAATGCCCATTCATATTAGTGAATAACTCTTGATTAATAACTCTTGGCGTTATTAAAATTGTTCAACCGGATTTAATTTTTTTCAAATAAATAAATATTTAAAAAAATTAAAAATAATAATAATAAATAAGTAAAAAAATAACTTCAAAAAAATAAAGAAAAAAAATAATAATAAAAGATACAAAAATTACATATTGCAAATTTAAATTACCTTTATAAGGTCACAAAGTCTTAACTTTATATAAAAATTAAAAATTTTTTTAAAATACAAATATACAAGGATACAACTATACAACAAATATTAAAAATAAAGAATTAAATAAAATATAAGTATACAAGTATACAACAATAATGATTAAAAAAATAAAAAAACCAAACCATTGAAATGTTTGGTTTAATACTTTAATACTTTAATTTTTAATGATTTAATTGTTGATTAGCGTAAAAATTATAAGTTAATTATAATAAATTAATGATAATAAATCATAATATATTAATATCTTCAAGTATTTTTGTTTTTCAAGTATTTTTGTTTTTGACTTTTTTTGCCTTTTTGAAATTTGGACCGAGTTAATGAGTTTATTAACTTTATTTAAGTTTTTAATTATAAAATAAATAAACTAATTAAATAATTTAAATTAATAAATTGGCCGGTCCGGTTCAACCGGTTCACCGGTTGAACCGGTTGAACCGGCCGGCCCGGTTCTTTACTATTTTATGTGAGTAATCGGACCGGTTTATCGGCCGGTTCCCGGTTCAACCGGTTCAACCGGCCGGTCCGGTCCGGTTTTTAAATCATTGGGGCTTGTCCACATAAAATTAAGTCGTTGAGTCAGCAAAACAACTGACACCTCAGCCTTTTCTTCTTCTTCTTCTTCCCCTCCGATTCTTCTTCTCTACCCTCTACTTCTCGCCATTGTTCTGAAAATTTCTGAACTAGTGATCAAAGTTTCAGCTTTGACTGTCTAAACCGATGATCGGGAGGAAAGAAGCGTTGCTTTCCTATTTGGTTTTATAGCATTGCAAGCATAAATCACACAATAATCTCGACGTATCTGCAGAAGTGGAGACAACATTCTGTGGAGCAGTAGTGGAGACATCGTTCATGGCCATATCTAGGCCAGGATTGACTGTGTGCCCTCGTAGAGGTAATGTCTGCTTTTCGATTGTCTCTTGCATAGTCCTCTCCGGTGGCTACAAGGACGATGACGACCAGGGCGATGTCATCATCTACTCCGGCAGCAAATGGTCTCAAGAAGAATGATGTCTCCACTACTGCTCCATAGAGCCTCAGCCGTGGCAACCTCGCACTTGAGAAAAGCAAGGAGTTTGGTATCGAGCCATGCGTCATTTGCGGCTTCATCTTCAATTAAAGCCCAGTGGCCGGGTGTATGTCTATGACGGGCTCTACAAGGCCATCGATTCATGGCCGAAGCTGGCAAGTTGGGGTTCAGGGTTTACAAGTTCAAGCTTCTCTAGATTGAGGGGCGCCGCAAGAACCAATGGTCAGCATTGTCCTTCAATTGGCCATGGATCTCAAAACCAAGATCTTGAAATTTAGTCCCAATGGTTACCTCAGCCAGGATATCTCCAATGGCTAAGAGCGATATCCCATTTCGCTCTTCAATGACATTAACAACGATAAGGACACATTGTTGTTCGAGTATGTAAGCGAACCAGAGTACCCATCCATTGTCTTCTAAGAAACCATAGAGTAGAAAAGAAGAAACTCCTTGCTCTTCTCGAGTGCGAGGTTGCCACGGCTGAGGCTCTGTGGAGCAGTAGTGGAGACATCATTCTTCTTGAGACCATTGCTGCCGGAGTAGATGATGACATCGCCCTGGTCGTCATTGTCCTCGTAGCCACCGGAGAGGACTATGCAAGAGACAATCGAAAAGCAGGCATTACCTCTACGAGGGCACACAGTCAATCCTGGTCTAGATATGGCCATGAACGGTGACGATCATTAGCTTGACGCTGTAATAGAATACATCTCCGGCACTAATATTGGGGATGAAATTGATAATCCGTTTTTCTCAGTGAACAACAAACCAAGGCTCTTTATCTTCATTCCAACGACTAGATCATCACAACGACAATGACCAGGAGTGAGCCCTCTTTCCTCTGCCGCGACTAGATACCAAAGGGAGTCGTAGGTGATGCGAGTCTAGCGAACTAGGCTTCTATAGAAAACATCATCCAAAGAGGATACTCATACTATCTCATCGGAGCAAGAGCGGTTGCTAGGGGTGGGGATGAGGCCGAGTGATAAAGAAATGGAAGAAAGATACTCGGAGAATAGAACTTCATCACCGTCGTCTTCATTAGGGCAATAGAAGAAGAATCAGAGAAGAAGGAGACCAAGAAAAGGGCTGAGGTGTCAGGTTGTTTTGCTAACTCAGCGACTTAATCTGACGTGGACAAGACATGTAAGCTTGATGATGTGGACATTAGCCACTGACTCTGCTTTTACGGTGGCCACGTAGACTACTCGAAGTTGTAAAATCTCCGGTGACTGCCCGATAAAAGTTTTTGTAACTTGAGTGATCACTTTGGTACATTTTGAAGTTGAATGACTGAAGTGAAAATAAGACAAAGTTGGGTGGCTGTTAAAAAAATTAACCCAAGTTTTTTTTATAAGAAAAAAAATTATTAATGACAAACTCTTTCTTATTTGGGAGAAATACAATTGTCAATTCAAGTAAATATTTGTGACGCATAAAAAAAAAAGAGAAATTAAAACATGATTTCAAGCATAATTTCATTTATTTTTTGCGATTTTAATTTTTTTTTGTTTTATAATGGAATTTTGTGAGTGACTAAAAGGAACATATATTATATGGTTGAGTTCTCAAATAAAATGATGATTATACCTACCAAAAATGGAAAGTTAACATTGTTAACTGCCTTTTTATAGCTGAAGAAACTTCATAGTTTAATTTTTTTTTAAAGATCCTGTCTGTATTTGACAAAATTTTTTTTTAAAGATCCTGTCTGTATTTGACAAAATTGATAAATCAATTTTTTTGAAATTTCTATTTATTCAAATTTGCCGGATTCTTTTTAATAAAACTAAATATTATAGAGACCACTTAAAATGTTTATATATATATTTCTATTTCACATAATCAGCTCCAAATGAATAAATATTTGATAAACTAATAATCTCGATTAAATGATATTTATTATGAATCTAATTCGACCTAATGTGCTAAATTAATAATTTCGTTAAATACATGAGATAAAAAAAAATTTAAACTCGTTTAGGATCTAATGAAAATATAAATTAATAATTCATCAAATACATTGAAAAGTACTATACAAAATTCAAAGTATTGAATTTTTATAATACCATTTTTAAATTTTATTTTTTTCTAAAATATGCAACTAAAATCATTTGGTTCTTCTGTATCTATTAACCAAATTTAATCATATTCTTAAATTTTCACAAAATACACACTATGTTTGGTATATTCTTCTTATGTTATAGCAAGTATTTTTTTTTTTTGAAAATTTAATGAAAGATGCAGAAAGTTCTTCCACAAGTTATTCCATAAGTGTGCATAGATTGTATGTAATTTTGTTCTTTATGTTTATTTATCTTTATTTTCCCAATTGTATAAAATATAAACTCCCTCTTAGATTAATAAATATTTATTTATTATTAAATTCATAAGTTATTCATTTATCTCTAAATAAATAATCTCTATAAAATAATAATTGTTCTTAGTCTCAAAAATATTATTTTATAGAGGTTTTATTGAACATCAATTAAATATATTATGAAGTATATAAATACTGATATTTCATAATAATAAAAATAAAAATTTACTTAAGTTTTATTTCTCAGTATGGACTAACTACCACAAACACACCCCGTTAACACACAAAATTCTCGACCATTTTAACATGCGAAAAGAGACAATGACACCATCAACGACCTTCTGTATGAGAGACAGTACCACTACCACCTTATTATTACACCAATGATGCTATGTTAATTTTTAATCTAGATGAAACATGTAAAACTAGCTAAATCTTTTAGTATATATATATACTAATGTAATCATTATAAAAAATGGTTAAAATTTATATGTAATTAAGGAATAAAGTGAGTTTCAATTTTTAGTAATATATATATAAGAAATATTAATTTAATGAACATGACAAAATTTAGGAGGCTTTTTCATTATTTAACATATAATAATATATTTTAATAATGTTTGAGGGTAACTAATGAAGTTGATTCAAAGTGATAAAAGGTTTAGATCACTTAATAAGTAATTTTAAATTTGAATGTTTCTATATATTAGAAATAATAATAATGTTTGAGGGTAACAAATGAAATTGATTCATAGTAATAAAAGGTTTAGATCACTTAATATGTAATTTCAAATTTAAATGTTTTTATATGTAAAAAACATCAATTTAATTTATTAGGAAAATATACACACACATAATTAAGCAAAATTTTGAGGATTGCACAAACAACTTTTAATAAACCAGCCGGAAGCTTTCACTCATTGCTTCTGTCTTGCTTTCTATGTGTCTCCATCAACCAGGAGAGCTATTATTGACCCTTATGAGATTGAGAAATTGAGAGAGAGAGAGAGAGAGAGAGAGAGATTATCATATCTGTACGGGTCCAAAAACTTTGAGCTTTTTCATGCACTTTGATTTTGACTTGACTCTTCACCCCCGTCGATTATTATTATTATTATTGGCAAGGTTTATGCAAGCAGTGGTGCTTGAAACTTGGGTGATTGTTTATTTAAGAGAAAATTACTTGTATGTTCAATAAAAATAAGTAATTATTAATATACTCTAACAAGAAATAATTTTTGTTTGTTTTTATAACATGTAGAAGCCATGAGGGCCGAACCAAGGGGGGGGTGAGAGGGGCCTTTAGTTCCCCATTGACTCCGGCAAGCTTACCCTCCTTAAAAAAAAATTAAAAAAATAAATTATTTTTTTATATTTATATCAATGAAATAATATTTTATCTAGATATTTTGAATGAAAACTGTGATGTACTTGAATGGTTAGTAGGAATGGTTGAGGGTTATTCACGTGGAAGTGTGCAAAGATTGAATTTGACAAGTAACTTTGTTTTTAAATTTGCTTGAAAAAAAATAGAGAAAATTCAATACAAATTTAAAAATTGCATACTATTTTTTAAAAAATTTAGTTATTAGAAAAACGGTTGGCGAAGTTTTGATAAAAGTGGATAAACCACTGGTTTATTAAAAATAGAAAAAACAGTACAAAGATGAAGAAACTCTCACTAGAAGTGAGGAGGAACAAAAAACATAATATAAAAAAACTGGAACAAAGAGGAAGATAATAATCTAATCAGGCGAAAGGCACCGTCTGACGACTCAGGCCTGGCTAGAAGAGCGGGAGGGTCAACTATTCTTGTGGAGTAATGTGGTCTGTCTCGCCAGTAGAATTTGAGGTCCTTGCGTTGAGAAAGTCAAGAGAACGTTTGATTTTCTGGGAGGCTTCATTAAGGGTTTGCTGGTGCCTGTCAGCTGCAATTGGAAACCAGGAGAGAATCGTATTAGCAGTTTTAAAAATGATGTTTAACTGAGGCAACGCAGTCAGTTGAAAAATACGGGAATTCCTTTCGAGCCACATATTCCACAATATTGCGCGGGAGATAAGGTACCAGAGAGTTCGAAGATGAGGAGCGAGGGAAGGGATCCAGGATGTCCACAGAAGGGGAATGGTCTGTGGGAGAGGAGTAGGGTCTAGGGAATGAGCAAAAAATGCCCAGATTCGCTTTGAGTATGCACAGTCAATGAAAAGATATTGAAGGTTCTCAGAGGCATTATGACAAAGGACACAGGTGTCAGAGGAGTAGTGGGAAATACAACCCTTTTTGAAAAGGTTGGATAAGGTGAGGATTTTGTCCTTCCAGCAAGCCAGCAGAAAAGAGTGATTTTGCTAGGGCTGTGAGTCTTCCATAATAGGGGGTACAGTGGACTGCGGGTTCCACCATCAATGAGGAATTTATAGAAGGATTTGACTGTGAAGATGCCACCTTTTTCTAGTATCCAAGAATAAGTGTCACTCTGTGCATGAGAGCAATTGGGAATAATATCTATGAGTGGAGTTAATAAGTCTGGCGTGGCTGAATGGAAGATTTGCTCAGTGAGATTAAGATTCTGGGAAAACTGCCTAACGGTGATCCAAGGTTCCTTACAGTCATTGAAGTGGTCAGGCCAACGGTCCTTAAGTAGGATTCTATTGTACCAGCGGTCAAACCAAAGGGATGTGTTGGAGCCACTTTTGATAAGATTCGAGATACAAGAGCGAAAGGGAGAGAGAGTGGAGGTCACACCGGCCCAAAAGAAGGATTTGTTCATGGGAGGGATGTGAAAAAAGATTCCGTTTGTGTCTCTAAGAAAGTAATTAGCGTGGATGATTTTGGCCCAACCACTAGTTGGTTTGGAAGATAATTTCCACCACCATTTACCAAGTAAAGCGATGTTGAAAGAGCGAAGGTTAATAATACCCCAACCGCCCATGGTCCGTGGTCTGGTAATTCTGTTCCAGGCAATTAATCTTATTCCTTTGGGTCCCAGATCAGGGCCTCTCCAGATAAAGTCTCTTCGGATTTTATCAATTTCCTTGATCACCCAGCTGGGGAGCTTGAAAACGTACATCCAGTATACAGGCTTGGAGGATAGGACAGAGTTAATAAGAGTTAAGCGGCCCCCAAGAGATAAATACTTTGTTTTCCAAGCAGTGAGCCTAGAGCGGACCATGCTGATGAGATTAGCCCAGTCGAGTCGTCTCGGTCTACGACCAGAAAGAGGGACTCCTAAATAGGTAATAGGAAGGCTGCTACGGGAACAGTTGAGGATTCTAGCAGATGAGTGGTGGGGTTGGAAGCCATAGTTGGAATAGTAAAGACAGCTTTTAGAGTAATTAATGGTTAATCCAGAGGATCCCTCATAAAGGTACAATATTAGTTTGATGATTTGAAGGTCTTCGTGTCCTCCAGTAGAGAAAATTAGGAGGTCATCTGCATATTGGAAGTGACAAATGCTGTCATAAGAGTTCAGTGGCACACCGATCAAGACTTTAGAATTTAGAGCGTGATGGAACATGGCGCTCAAGGCATCAGTGGCTAGGGCGAAGAGCAAAGGAGAGAGAGGATCCCCTTGCCTCAGGCCTTTTTTGCAGCGAATGTAGCCCTGAGTAGTTCCATTGATGATGAACCGTGCCTTTGCAGAGAAAAGAATGGATTTAACCCAGGAAAGCCATTTAGGGCCGAAAAGTCTAGCAGCAAGGATATCAATCAGGAAGTTCCAGTCTAGGGAGTCGAAAGCTTTTGCGAAGTCCACTTTAAAAATGTGACCAAGACGTTTTCTTTTTTGAAGGTTGAAGATTACTTCTTGAGCACCAACGATATTTTCTACGATACATCTGCCCTTAATAAATCCAGATTGCGAGTCATCTACCAGCGAACTGATAACAGTACTTAGACGATTGGCGAGAATTTTAGAAATGATTTTACAGGTGGAGTTGATAAGGCTGATGGGACGGAAATCCCCTATCTTGCTAGGCTTGCGAAGTTGTTTTAAAATTTAATTTTTAAAATTTTAAATTTAGTTTAAAAAAATTACAGAAAATCCAATAAAAATTTAAAAATTGCATATTATTTTTTTTTTAAAAAAAAGTAATTAAAAAAATAAGTTCATAATATGACATGTCAAATATACTACAGTTTTCACAAATAAATTATAGTTTGGTTGTTTATATTAAAAATGATCGATTTTAGTTTTTTTTAGAAAATACAAAACCGAGAAATGTAGTTACCTCCTCTCACTTATATACCTCATACGCTCTGCACCAACAATAGCAATAGTTCAAATTGTGGTTTATATATATATATATATATATATATATGAGGAATTGCTCAAAAGGTCCAAGAAACACTACCACGTGGCCAAAAAATCCCTTGATTTTGTCAAATCCCTTTAAAGTCCCTCCTTTTTCATATAATTTCTATTAAGCCCAACGGATGGATAACACCGTTATCTCTCAATGAAAATTACCTGATTGCCCATTCAGTTTTAACTGATTTGAAAGCTTTGAAAAATGAGAAACTTCTCATTAACCATCACATCATTCCCCAATTTTTTTTTCTTCTTCTCCCAAGGCAAGCAAAGGCTTTTCATCTTCCATTTGAGTTAGAAGGCCATCCTCGCCGGAGTTGCACCCATTACCGCCGGAGACCGGAGAAGAGAAAAAAGGCACTTGACTGGACCATCTCGCTGCTCCCGTGCCATCGTTACAAGCAGGTATGAAAGCCCTATGATTTCCATGGCCGAAATCGTTTGTGTTCTTGGGCTATGTTAGGTTAGTTACTTTTATTGTGCATTCTATGATGAATGAAGCATGGAATCATTTGGTGAATGATCTATATTTCTTCGAGAACATGTGATCTTGTAATTTCTATCTAATGGTTGGTTAGTGTGATTACTTTGTGCCCTAATTTGCGATGAAACGAACAAAATTGTATACATTTGTGTAAGAGAGTTGATTCCTGTCCAAAATCCTTGCAGATTGTTTGTTATAAATCATTGAATTCCAATCTTATTATGCTGTGTTTACAGAATTTTGTCAAGATTCTGTGTTTGCAGAATTTTCTCAGTATGATATGTATGTAGATTGTTAGTTATAATCACTGATATCAAAACCAGTATACATTTGTGATCTGTATCTTATTAATTTGGTTATTGAAATTGTTTTATGTATGACAGTATTTTTAGCATTTAGTATTTATTTTTGTTAGTTGTCGTTCAATCAAATATAATACTTAATGTATGGAGTTGATATGGTTGTTTTATGTATCCAGTTTTATACAAACATGTTTAGTGTGATTCGAAATAATCACCAGAATGTGTATGTATTGTTTGTGCAATCAGAAGAGTTATGGCTAGGCAGTTGGGAAATTTGGTGAATGGATGTTGCTACTTAGCACCACTCATAGACAGTGTACGCCAGTTGAAAGAGAAGATGACACAAAGACATTCAGAGTTACTCCGAGGGATGCCGTTTAGTCATCTGATGGATATTGAGCCAATAGCACAAGAGCGTACTGTATTGGATGCGTTGATGCAAGTTTTTGATACAAGGACCAAAACCTTCAATTTGGGAGATAGTCATTTACAATTCCGTCCTGAAGATGTTTCAATGATACTTGGACTAAAATGTGACGGTGTCGCAATAGATTTCTCAAGGAAGAAGGAACATTATACACTCGAGGAGGAGTTCTTAACGAAAGGAGTAAACCGAACAAGGGAGTGCTTGGTGAGGACTTTAATGAGTCTGGTTGGCAAGAAAGACAACAAGAAAGAAGAAAGTTTTATAAAGCTTTTGCTGGTATACATCATGGGATCCTTCTTTTTCCCCACCACTTCATGTACATCTCTAGCATGGTTAGCCTACTATGTGGAAGACCTGTCAACGCTGGATCAATATGCATGGGCCCAAGCCACCTACAAGTGGATTATGGATGATTTGCCCAATACAGCCGCCCATGTAAAGGACAGATGTTCCGGGAAGCAACCGTGCATAGGGTATTTGCGAGGATGTACAGTTGCACTGACAATTTGGTTTTATGAAGTAACTGGTACTGGCAAGAAGATCCACTTTGGAAGAACACCACGCATTCTCTGTTATGGTGAAGCCAGTATCAAGAAACAAGCAGGTGTGAGTGCCTTGCTCGAGTCATTGGACGGAAAAGAGGTATGCAAATTAGAATCCATTGAGTATTTCCTTTTACTGTTCTCCTTTTGTGTCATTTTGATTGCTTTTACTCATAGGTCATTAGTATCCATATTTACCGATCTGTATCACATTTAACTATTTCATATTCACGGTTCTTATTTTTTATATCGATTCCAGTTTGGTATCTTATACATGTATTCAGTTTTTTTATTATATGTTCCATTTTGAGAATAATGTGTATACGTCATAATTAATGTTTGTTGTTGTATTTGCTAGTTTTCCCCGCTTATTCTAGAGAGACAATATAAAGTTGACCTCATTGGTTCGGGAAAGAGTGAGCTCAGCTTTGCAAGGACAAGTTTGGTTCTATCCGGTGCAACGAAAGCACCAAAATTCATCAAGGCATTGAAACAAAAAGGTAAGAGGAAACAAGGGGGAGATGCATCCCGTGCAGTAGATCAAGAAAGTGAGAAGTCCGTAAGTCTACCAAGGGAGTCCAAAAAATCATCAGGTTCGAGTCCAGCGAGGAAACAGATGGAAGATAACAAATACGAAACATTGATGGCAGAAGTGATAGCTCTTTGTGTGAAGCTTGCTATTCTTGAAGAAAGGAAGAACTCAATCAACGAGAAAGAAGATGTTGTACCACATCAATTAATAGATGATATTGGCCCAGCTTTGCAAGGACAAGTCTTTGTTCTCATGTTACTTGATACTTTGAAGAAATCGCCAATGTGTATAAGATGACCGCTACAATCACCCGCTCAATGGCCCTTGCTTTCTCTAGGCAAGAACATTCGTCCGGTGGAATGGAAAGAATGATGAGCCCTGCGGTAGAAGATTTCCCCACCATAGAATTAATCCTCATGCCAATCGTGTGGAACAAACATTATCACTTACTTGTTCTTGACAAAGTTAAGAAGGAGTACTTGCACTATGACTCCATCGGTGGACATGTTCATGATCGAGATGCAGTAGCCATGGTAATAACAAGATTTGATCAATTTGGTTTTTAATTTCATTTTTAAATGTGTGTGCAATATCTTTCCTTCTTGCAGCATGCACTATTTGAAGAGCATTTGCAAAAGCAGCTTGGTATTAGTGAAACTGTGGCATACACACTAACTCATGTGCAGGGATGTCCAAAACAAAGGATGGATACTGTGGATTGCTCAGTTTATTTAATGCGGTTTATGGAGCAAGTGTTGAATGATGAAGAGCTGTATCTCCCCCCAATTAGATGTCCCGCATGTGTGCCTAGAGTATGCTGCACGTATCGTGGAGGATGGTATTATGCGAAACCCTCAAAGGATGGAGGCGATAGCCGAAGAGGTGCCTGAAATTGACTCAGAAGTTGTACTTGCAAATGAGCCCGTACACAAAGATCATAGTGCAGATATTTCAGAGATTATGATTGGAACTGCGCCAACACCTAAAGATGCCAGCAATGACCCAGGAGAACCCCTGCCCGAAGATACAGTCACTACTCCACATATGCAAATAGATCCACATAGCCAGCCGAGTGAAGAGGCACCTGCACCTATTAATTAGGCCCCAGCTTCAGACAAGTGAAAAAATAACAATGGTGAATATAGGACATTTTGATTTACCTTGAATATTGTATGGAACATCTTCAGATCTGACTTTTTTATTTACTGTTTTGTGCTAATTGACAGCGAATATAGTACTTTAGTATTTAGTGGACTTACTTTACCTTTTAATCTAGATAAATGTATCCAGTTTTTAGTTGTGGCAGCCGATTTTGATACATTACTTCACTATTCATAGATCGCCTTCAGTAAACAATTTTAATCTTCGGGTTTGATACTTTGAATTTAATATTCTTAGGAAATCTTCAAGTTTTAGTGTTACCCATTCAGTTTTCATACTTTGAATTTACTATTCATACATCACATTCAGTTTTTAATTTTGTTTTTTTGGTTTTTCGTGTATCCGCTTATTATTTGATGAACCTGCTCAAATTCATGTATTTTCAAACAAACTTCGAACTTTATATGCAATATATATAACTATCATTCATTCAACATACGATGGTAGTGGTCAATAAACAAAAGAGATGGGTACAAAGGACACGGTTAGTCTGCGATTACTTCATTACATGTGGCCCTGTTATGCCCAACTTTGTGGCATCGACTACAATGTATGTCACGAACACCAAATGTTTGTGATTCAATTCTCCTTTTTCTTGGTCATCCGGGTCTCTTCTTTGAGATAGGTGAACGAATACGGAGATGTCGACCTGCATTTATCGGTTTGTCGTGATCCGGTACAGGGAATATTGGACTCTCATATGCTTCTTTGTACAATGCGACTGTGTGGTAGCCTTCCACGAAACGATGAATGTTTACATCAATTTGTAAGATTGCACAACAGGCATGGTTACAAGGAAGACCGTACACCTCCCACCGACGACATGAACAAGTTCTATTACGTAAATCTGCTTGTCCATGACTTCAAAAATATCACCATCAGATCGGCCTATGACTAAGCATTTGCTTTCTTCAATAGTTTTTTCAATCTTCTTGTGAATCTCCGGGCAAAGATGGGTTTTTGATGCAGCGGTATACTCGAGACTGTTGATTCGCGCACGAATACCAGGTAACAAGCTTCCAACACCTGTTGATCAAAGATATCCAGGAATTGGGAAGAGTAAAATCTTATTTCTCAAGAAAATGATGATCACAAAACTGATTTCCTCTTGCCCATAGGGTTACATTAAATAGGTGAAAATAGCACTAAGAAAGGAGATAATTCAAAAATTTACCAAAAATAGTAAATTCTCAAATATCAGCAAGAAATAAGAGATTTATTCAAATAAGGACAATTGCCACAAACGGCTCACAAATCAGAGATTTCTATCCTAAGATATAACGAAATCAATTATTACTAAAAATATCAAAATTAGGGTTTTCGAGGCCTAAACGATGGAATTTGGCCAAATTTTGGTATGACTCGCGAGTTTGTGGGACACAGTGACTTTTGTTCCTTGACCCGTTTCCCATCAAATAGACTTGGTACAACCATAAAATCTCATCACCCGCCAAATTACCGAAATGCCCTTGCGTCGTACTTCTCCATGTACGCACATGCCACGTCATCTATGCGCCCGTCATCAGTTTCCCATTTCATGCAATTCTCGCGCCACTTGTACATTAGGTTCATCATCTTGAACCTACATTGGTGGGAAGTACACATGAGAGAAAAAAACACTACTACTGTGAATATAACAAAAAACCATGGCAAAGCCACAATATTAAACACTAGGCATAAATAAGGAACACTAAAATAACTCTTGTCTGCAAGAAACACAAAAAAAGGAACAACAACCTTAAAAACTATACAACAAAAGCAAATACAAAATAACAAAACTGCAAAGTACTCATTACGGTTTAAAACCACATGATAAAGCCAAAACTCAAACATTTAATATAGATACTACATAAGAATGTTTGAAAGTAAATACATTCAGCTGAAATAGAATGACAACTACGCATAGTATTCTAATTAAATTATTTCTATGCATACCTTATCGCGTCGACTATGTTACAGACAGGTAGATGTCGTGCCTCCTTAATCCATGCATTGAAAGACTCTGCCACATTCGAATACATCGCGCCCCAACGTTGTCCTCTGAATAAGTAATTGCACCAATGCATCATGTCCGACTTTTGAAATAACCAATTATGGGCCTGTGTTGATGCCGCTGACAACGCACCCACAGTTACATCATACTCTGAAGATGTGCATGTATATGCAATCTTAACAATCAAGCTCTAGCACTCATCTTTTAATCCTTTCCGTAGGTGACTATTAGCCTTCAAAAAGTTTGTTTGGAGATGTCGCAAACAGTACTCATGTGGGGCAGAGGGGAAGACTTTGGCAATAGCATTAACAAGCCCCTTAGAACGGTCTGAAATGAATGTAATGATTTTATGGTAGTCATCTTCACCATATATTGCATCAACCAGAGTGGAAATGAACCACGTCTAGTTATCGTCAGTTTCATTATCAACAATAGCAAAAGCTAGATGAAATAGACCTTTATTACTATCCTTTGCAGTTGCGCCTAGTAGGATGCCACCATATTTACCTAGCAAATGGGTGCCATCGAGGAATATCATGGGTCTACAACCACACTTAAAACCTTGAAGACATGCATGAAAGCAAAAAAATCCACGCTTAAAGCGTTCTCCATCCCTCTCAATGATAACGATGCTACCTGGGTTGGTTTCGGAAACCTTACCTGCATACCATATCAATAGATCATAACTTGCAACATCGCTTCCATGGAGAATTCCCTTTTCCACCTCTTTACCCATCCATGCTTGTTTGTACGGTAGCCGGACGCCATGGTCACGCAATATATCACGTTGTATGTCTACAGCCCGGTATAGAGGACGATCTCGTAATTTCCTCATTACTTGCCTACTAACCCATTTTTTAGAAGCCCTTCGATGAGATGCTGTGCCGATACCCCCACCACATGTATGACTATTTTGGGTTGTTTTGATTCTAAATATGGGGAGGTTGCTATCATTTGAGGCGTGGACACACCATTGACATAACTCGGCAGCACATGTGACAGTCACTCTATCTTTATCATTTTTTATTAACCTGAAGTTGAAATAGCTGTTGATGGCTAAGTCGCACAATGCATCCTTGAATTCTTGTGCATTTTCGAAGCGTTGCCCAACCATGAAAATTTCAACTTCTGTATCTTGTGAAGAATTGCTTATAGTTATGCCTCCTCCATGTGTTATTGCCAGTGTATTTTGCGATGTTGGTACCCTTGTTATATACATTCGGTAAACAGTTAGTAAAATAAATAAACAATAACACTTTAAAACTGAATAGTTATGACAAATAAGCTTCGGCAATAACAAAAACTAATGGCTACAAAATAAAACTAATACCAAACAAACGATACTATACCCAAACACATATTAATGACCACATATGTGAAACATAATGCAAATCCTTGCCACATTATACAAAAATGAGTGCAAAACCAAAAAGAATAAGATATTTACAGTGACATTGGTGAAGTACAGATGGCCTCCATTGTTTCATTCATAGTGTCTATGATCATATTCACCACGGTCTTTTTGAATATACGATAAACATTACACATGTTTTGAAAGTCATCCTTTGAGCTAATGAAGCACATTGTCTTGTGCTCGTCTGGCATTATATATTGTACTCGCACTGCAGGAGGTTCGAGAGCCCAATATGTGCATATCTCCTCAAATAATGTTTGCCATCCAGTCAAGACAGTGAAATCTAACACATAACCATCCCCTTTATACTTCGCAACACCGTAAAACATGTCCATGAAGACCCTGCATTAAGAAAAACCACTATAGATGAAGGACCGATGAATATGATACCAGGAACCCTACATGAAGACCAAGATATGCATCTTGATGGGGATCTAAGAAATACCTTCACACATTCTTCGGGATAGAGCTTTGTGAAGTTAGCTCGCCGCCGAAGAACAGAGATGGTGAGTAGAGATAGGTGATAAAAGAGGAGAATCACTCCAAAACCAAGGCCAAGGAGGAAGAAAAGAAAATGAAATGAAGAAGATGCAAGCTTCTCCAGCAAGACAAAAGGTAAGGAAGAAGACTTTTGAGGGATGTCAAAGTACAAGCAACATGCTGCCTTGACAAGACATAACGCCAGATTTCCCTCCCAAAAGCAAAGGGTAAAGTGGGGTTTTTCAAAAATATAAACTAGCAAAGATGATGGTAGGGACGAAATAGAAATGATTCTAAAAAGAAGGGACTGCTGCAGGGTATACTATTTGGTCAGAGGGACTTATTGGTATAAACGAAAAGTTCCAGAGACTAATAAGTAATTTTCCCTATATATATATTCAAATTATTTTTATATTTTCACACTATTTTTATTGGACATAATTATTCTGTTGGAGAATTTTTTTTTTACATTTTACCTTTAGGCCCCTACTAACTAGTCCTCGTTTCGGCACTGGAAGCCACCACTACACTCATACCACATCCGCTATATCTCGACTTTTTTTAGGATAGTATATAAAATGATTTTTTTTTTACTTATATATTTTATAGTTAAATATAAATTTATTAATTTTATAAAAATTAGATTGATTTTTTAAAGGGAAGTAGAGTGGCCAGGGTAAATAATAGTGTATTTTTTTTATTAAAATTGTTCATTAACTTTTGATTAGAGAGGTGTATCTATATATATAATGATTTATAATAATATATAAACCAGTATCATATTTGTAGGAGTATTATGTAAGCAAATATATATATACTTGAAAATAGAAAAATATCAATTTTAATCCATAACCCAAACACCTATTCCTTTGCTACATTTCTCTAAGGATGCATAAGTTTGTTCTATCATCTTTAATAAAGATATTTACTTTTAACTAAAGCAGATAAACTACAACTTTAATTAACATAGATAAATATAAAGTAATTAAATTAAAAAAAATCATCATCTTAATTTTTGAGTGATTAAATCATTTGACTCCTATGCAAAAGGCCGAGGGTTCGAATCTCCACTAATGCCTTGTTGAGATATAAATAAGATAGGTGTGTATAATAACTTATTTACATTTTAAAAAAAATAACTAAATAAATAAAGAACACTTTAACAATTAGAAATGATTAGCTGCCCAAACAATATAAAAAGAATCTAATGGAGAAAACAATTTCCCATGAGACAATCACTCAAAAAGATCATCCATGATGAAGTAGATTTGGCAAAATTTTAATGTGGTAATTCTTATTGCTTGCAACGAATATATTTTTGTACAAGATTTCTAATTGAGAGAAATTAGGATTTTTTTTAATGAAATATGAATAGGGACGTACATAAGCGTGGAGCTAATATTTTAACACACCTATATTATCACTCCACTTGAGCTTAGGTTCAAACTTACCTCCCTTACAAACACCCTTCGTAAGGGACCCAATGCCAATAAACTGCAAAGTCTTTGATAAAATTAAAAAACTAAATCAAGGAGATTGACTACAATAGTTTAAAAAGATGTTCTCATGTTATAATGAGTGTGTATCTGTCCTAATTTATCCATAGCAGCACAAATGTGAGGATCAAATTAATCTCCTAAAAGCTTTTGAGCTCCTCGATCTTCTTAAAAAAATAAAAATAAAAATAAAAATTAATCTCTCCAATTAGATCAATGATGATATTTGGCATTTGTGATGCATGATTGACTCTAAATGAATTTTTTTCATTAAAACGGATAATAATCAGGTCATTAATGACTTCAACTCATTATTAGTAATTACTGGATTTTGTATAGCATGTTAAACAGTTCTATTAAAATATTAGAGAAGGGAGGTGAAAACATTTGTAGAATTGTATAATGGCGATGAACATTTAATTGGAACAAGGACCAGTGACCAAGGAACAAGGAACAAGAAACAAGGGAAGGGAATGTGAGTGTATGTGTTGTTTGTATCTTGAGGACCATTTCATATCTGAGTTAATGTGTTTGGTCTTGCAGCATCCTTTGTCTTTGTTACTTTTTAGTCTTCTTAAGGTCCACTCACTTTTTTTTTTTTTTTAAATAAATGTGGATAAATCACAACTTTATTGAATAAAAAGAGTAGCAGGGAACAAAAAATAAAAGCTCTCACCAGAAATGAGGAAAAGAACTAAGAACAACAGGAAGATAAAAACACCGTCTGGTCCCTCAGGCATGCCCAAACCATCAAAAGGAGCAACTACTCCTGTGCAAGATCAGGATCCGACTCTCTAGCTTGATTTGAGACTCTAGCGCTTAAGAAATTAAGAAAGTGCTTAATTTTTTGGGAAGCTTCATTAAAAGATGGCTATTGACTATCAGCAGCTGTTGAGAACCAAGAGAGAAGCATATTAGCAATTTTAATAATAATATTATAAAGCGGTAAGGCCGTCAAATGGAAAATACGAGTATTTCGTTCAATTTAGATATTCCACAAGATTGCTCGGGAGATGAGATCCCAGAGAATTCGGTGTTGAGGGATAAGGGATGGAATCCAAGTAGTCCAAAGTGTGGGAATTGAATGTGGAGAGAGGTTGAAACCAAGGACTTGTGAGAAAAATGCCCAGAGACGATTGGAGAAGTCACATTCAAGAAAAATATGGTTAAGCTTTTCAGAGGCTTTGTGGCATAGAACACATGTATCTATGGAGCTTTGAATGTCGCACTCTTTCTTGAAGAGATTTGTGAGAGTGAGGATTTTATCTTCCCTATCAAGCCAACAAAAAAGAGTTATTTCGCTAGGGCAGCGGATTTTCCAGAATTGAGAGTAATGTGGACTGCGCATTCCACCATCAATAAGGAATTTATAAAATGATTTGACTGTGAAATTTTCACTTTTTTTCCAGTGCCCAGCAGTAGATATCTTCCTGATTATGAGAACAATCAGGAATGATCTCTAACAGAGAGGATAACATATCTGGATTATTAATATGTTGGATGAATTGTCTAATATTTATCAAAGGAGATATACAATCAGAGAAAAGTGTTGGCCAGAGATCTTTGAGCAATTGTCCAGCATGCGAACGGTCAAACCAAAGGGATGTGTTCGTATCATTTCTGATAGATTTGTTTATGCAGGATCGGAATGGAAGTAAAGTGGAATTCACTCCCGCCCAAAAGAAAGATTTATTTCTAGGTGGATTGTGGAATAAGATTCCGTTTAAGCTACAAATTGAGTAATTAGAGTGAATGATTTTAGTCTAACCACTGTTTGGATTACAAGATAATTTCCACCATCACTTCCTAAGTAAAGCTTTATTAAATTCCTGAAGGTTGAGAATTCCCCAGCCACCCATGTCGCGGGGCCTGGAGATTCTATTCCAGGCAACCAATCTGATTCCTTTGGAACCCAGGTTAAGACCTTTCCATAGAAAATTTCTTCGAATTTGATCAATATCTTTGATTACCCAGGAGGGAAGTTTAAAGACCAACATCCAATAAACTGGGACAGTTGAGAGCACATAATTAATGAGAGTTAAGCGGCCACCAAGGGATAAGTAATTTGCTTTCCAAGGATTGAGCCTAGATCGAACCATTCCAATGAGCTTTGCCCAATCAATACGTCTTGGTCTTCTTCCGGAAAGAGGAATCCTTAAGTAAGAGATTGGCAAACAGTTATTGGAACAGTTAAGAATTCTGGTGGAAGTGTAATGTGGTTGGAAACCATAATGTGTAGAATATAAACAACTTTTCGAATAATTGATGGAAAGACCAGAAGACCCCTCAAAAAGGTAAAAAATTAATTTGATGATTTGAAGATCTTCTTGTCCTCCAGCTGAGAAGATTAAGAGGTAATCAGCATATTGTAAATGGCAAATGTTTATCAAATGAACCAAGGGGACACCCACTAACACTTTGGATCTAAGTGCATGGGAGAACATAGCGCTTAGGACATCTGCAGCAAGAGCAAAAAGTAGGGGTGATAAAGGATCACCTTGTCTCAGACCTCTTTTACATCTAATGTATCCCTGAGTGGATCCGTTAATGATGAACTGTGTCTTGGCAATACTAAGGATAGTATGAACCCAGGAAAGCCATCTAGATCCGAAGCCTTTAGCAACAAGGACATCAAGGAGAAAGTTCCAATCTAAAGAGTCAAAAGCTTTTGCAAAATCCACTTGGAAGACATAACCGAATATTTTCCGCTTTTGCAAATTGAAGATTACTTCTTGGGCGCCAATAATATTATCTACAATGCATCTTTCTTTAATAAAGCCAGATTGTGAATCATCCACCAGATTAAATCACAACGCTAAGCCGGGAAGCCAGGATCTACGAAATAATTTTACAGGTGGAATTGATTAGACATATGGGACGATAGTTCGATACATCCTCTGGAGCGTTATTTTTAGCGATAAGTGCAATGTTAATCCAATTTAGATGCTCGAAGTTGATAGTGCCCTCATAAAAGTCATCACATAATTTAACTAAGGAGTCCTGAAGGGTGGTCCAGTGTTTCTGAAAGAAAAAAATGGGAAAGCCGTCTGGACCTGGAGCTTTATCAGAATTTAAATCAAAAACAGCTTGTTTTATTTCCTCTAAGAGTGAAGGGAGATTCAAGCTGAGAGAGATCTACACTTTCATTATAATTAAAAAGATACTGGCAGTCGAATAGAAATCTGTTAGGAATAGAAGTGCCCAAGAGAGAATGGAAATGATCATTGAAGATCCTACCAATTTGCTTGTTTTCATCAATCTAATTTTGTTCATCACATTAAATTTTATGTGAAATAATCTTATTTGTCAGCTTTTATTTGAAATAATTTATTTGCCAGCTCCCACCTAAGTAGGATTATAAATAATTTGATTTTTGATATCATAAGTGATTTGATTATTCATATGCCTTTTCATTTAAGATATATATTGAATCAGATCTCAAATATAATTGGAATTTGTTATTTACAGAAATAACGAACAACTGCCATTCAATGCAATTTCTAAATCTTGTTTCGATGAAATAATTTTTAAGAATTTTATTTGGACTACTTTTTACCTTATCCTTCAAAAATTTTACAAATTACTTACAACATATCAACTTAATTTTTTTTTCTTCATCTTTTCTTAATAATTATCACTTGTTTGCTAAAGCAATCTTTATCATCTGCGAGAATACTAAGGTCTCTCAGTCACAGTCAAATTTTCTTTAAAATAATAATAATAATAATAATAATAATAATAATAATAATTTTATTATTATACTAAAAGTCTGCAGGTGAGAGAGAGAGAGAGAGAGAGAGAGAGAGAGAGAGAGGTAGGTTTACTGAGATCACTGGGGCAGGGGTATGCATGCCCAGAGAACATAGACTCTTCTTATTGTTGTTATTATTATTATTATTATTATTATTATTATTATTATTATTATTATGTGTTAAATTAATATTAAAAGTAAACAAAAAGTAGAAAAAAAATTTATGTAGTTTTAAAATGTGCAAATAAAAAGGAATTATTTAATCAATGGTTTTTTTTCAGAAGTAATTACAATTTTTGTTTATGTAATTTTTTTTAATGAAAAAGTGGCACACAATATTAATAAAGCGTATCAAGTGCTTTGCAAAAGATTTGAAACATTATCTTATTAAAACAATAATAAAAAAAGTCTCCATTCTTATAAAAAAAAAATATGTATGCAATTTCAAGAAAATATAAGACTATATTATTTTTTATTCCTAAAGAAAATAATAATAATAAATCAGGAATATATATAAAAGGTTGCCACACTAAACCTCACTCCACTCCCAAAATTCAATATTTTCTTTAACAAACTTAGCTTGTAGGTAAAGGGTAATAATAAGATGATAAGAAAAGAGGATGACAATAACTAGTGGAGAGACTTTGAAGGTGGACACATGATATCCCAATTGAAGAAGTAAAGCCTAACTAATTAAAAAAAATAAAAATAAAAAATAAAAGCCTCAATATTGTCTTCCATAATTACATTCCCTTTGCTTACATGCAATTATATATGTACACACACATATATGAACATATTAATTAGAAACACAAGATACTTGTCTTTAATTCTTTCTTTCTTTCCTTCAAGTGGAGGTGGTAGGCAACAAATAAACATGGGAGGTGGAAACATAGATGAGGAGAAGGTTAGTCAAAAAGGAGGGGAATTGGAGATGCTATACCATTACTAATACTAGCACACATGATGTTGTCGCATTCTTCTATTCAATACTACAACTAACAAAGACATGCATTGGTTTAATTATCACGGTGGAAGAAGTAGATCTATTCATCTGCATTATTGAGAGGTAGTAAAACCTTTTGTTTTTTTTTTTTTCTTTTAGTATATATGTAGATAAATTATATAAGTGGAAAAACTAATAGCTTTGATAGCTTACCGAATAGAAAATATGAATTAGATTAATGTTATGAGATGTCACATAAGAATGCTAACTGTATAAGTATGTTATAATTAAGTAATAATGTAAAAAATAAAAGAAAAATACTCATCTATGGTAGGACGCAATTATATCATAGGCATAAGATAATAATAATAGGTTGACAATAAAGAAGTTGTTATATACTTATATTTTGTTTTGTATGTGTATGATTTTCTATAACATAATTATGTGCTTTTTAAAATATGCAATAAATCATTTGAGGATAGAATTTTCTTTTTTTCTTTTTTTTTTGTTGAGAAAAAAAGGATAAACCATGTTTATTCATTAAAAACCAAACAGAGAAGATAGAAATTTCCTTGATACATTATTTTCAATCCAAATATAATATAATTAAAAAAAATAAGGAAAGACATAATAAGATTTCACCAAAGTTTTGCATAATATAATTATGTTCTATATTGCTCTACTTCATTTTTTATTTGAACAATAACTTCTTTTTTTGCTAAAAAAAATTCCCTTATTCACCGAAGTTTCCACTTCTTTTAGATTATGAGTAGATGACATATATTACAACAAATGATGGTGTCAAATATTTACTAAATGTAAGTTGAGCTAAACTCAATTTTTTTTTTATTCATTTCATTTTATTACTCTCAATTACCCTATTTTATTTTTTTGGGGAAACAACATGCTCTTTAACTCAAGTTAATTTTTTCTTCATATTTTTCACTTGGGTTAATAGAGAAAACAGTAACCATGCATACAAAGGCATCAGAATAAATCCCTTGGCCTTTTACACTCTCACAGTATTTATTAGTATTTTGTCAATGCCTTTCAGATCCGGTCATGTATAATTAGCTCAACATGTACATGTCCCCCCTCGCACATGTAACCATGCATGAGGGTGGTCCTTCACTTTGTCTATATCTTTCACTCTATGTTCAGCCAACCCAACTCTATCCACGATAACTTTCCAAAAAAACAAAGAAAATTGATGTAATTTTTTTTTAAAGAAATAGATTACAAGTACCTCTCATTTAAACATGTCAAAATAACATGCATATGCAGAGGTACACTAGTTATGATGACTTAACGGTGCCACACGCACCCAAAATAACATATTAAGGATTAACCTTCATGATGATAAATGCTCCCTATCATGTAATCCTCTTACGAGAGACCCACATTCGGATTTAGTGTATAATACCCGGTCCCAATAACCAGTGCGGCAACAAGACTTTATGATGTAAAACTCATTTGTATTCCCTTTCAAATAATTTTTCATTATATAAAAGAAAATATTTTAACATGAATTAAATCAAAATTTTTCTAAGATTAGCGTATGATAAGTTGTGGTCCTTTGACAGTTCAGAAATAGTGTTATTTTCTCCAACATATTCAATGTCTTCTTTATATTGGCCCTGCACATGTCTCCTAATGAAATATATATATATATATGCACACACAAATTGGAAAATCCTATAATAAGAATGTTTTGGGCCATGCATATCATATAAATAGCTTATATGACTTGAAAAAGTTTGGTAGGGACCTTATTCAAAAGTAATTAACGTACTTCTCAAGGGAAGTGATTCCTTTGGGCAGTTGTTTGCAATCCCATCACTTAATTCTCATGAAGCTCACATGCATGGATGATGAAATGAAATGAATCTTATGCTTGTGCATTTCATAGGGTGGTAGTGGGCAACTACAAAAAGGCTTGAAAGGGAACCAGGTTGGATATTGGCTTGTTTAGGGACTTAGGGCCATTATCAAGTGTGCATGTGGCCAACTTGTATGCATTTTTAGGGTTAGGGTTAGGTTTAGGGTTGGCAACAAATTTCCGTTAGGGTTGGTGGAGTTTTTGTTGGAATAAATTACTCAGTTTTTAAGCTATGGCGATGTTGATGTGATAATTTATTTCGTATAAGTTTTTGTAAAAAAGTTAATATATATATATATATTTTGTGCTATGTAGATTATGCAACCAGGTACAGCTATGTTGTCGTTGACATGATAATTTATAACAAATTTATTTATCTTTAAATAAAAATATTAAAAATATTTTTTAATGTTGTGTCTTGTGTGCACTCCGAAGAGAGGTATTCGATACTATTGGCGGAGGAGTCCACATCTATATTAAAACAATTGTACGGTTTAGGTACAAGAAAAAAAAAATTCTCATTTGGAATCATATATATAAAGAGCAAAGTTACATCAACAATATAGACAGGAGAATAAATAAAATTTTAATTATATATACATTATTTTTGAATTAAATATTTCCAAAGTAAATAAAACTATAATGAGTATTTTGGTCTGAATAGTGTATTTTTTTTGTTAAAAAAATGAAAATTTCTGGTGGTGAGACTTTAGTTAGTGTATTGTATTACTTATTAGATCTTATCCATTGGATTTTCTTTTGGTTAAGTATATTTTTTTTTTCTTAACAACTGAGAATTTTGATGGCTCCGCATTACCATGCACATGAGTGTTATCCGCTGCTGCTCCATCCATAGATCTCTGCTCCAAGCTTACATTCAGACCCTGCTCTTTCTCTTATCTTCCTGGTACTTTATTTGATCAACAATATCATATTATTTCTCATAATTCTAGTTTGTTCTTTAAAGAGACCAAAGAGGCGAAGTTGAACATACGCTTTTGTAGAAATGAAATTCCAGCACCTAAGCACAATCTAATCTGAGTCCTTTATCTATCCGTTATTATTTTTGTGTATATATATACATATATAAACCATTCAGTTTTGGATTCATTGTCTAAATTGTAAATATTTGAATTGTTGGGGCATTAGCAGGCTTGACTTTTCACCATTATATCATGGCCATTATACTAGGATTGTCACGCCCCAGACTCGGCTAAGCTGAATCTAATGCATGGACAAACGGACATAATCCCATAGGGCTTGGACTCGGCGGGCCTGCAAATCTTCAAAACCTATCATATAACAAAAATACATACAAACTACTGAAGTACAAATTTATCTAATCCAGAAATACAACATAATAAAATGGGTATATTAACCCAAGATACAGAATACAAGGTTTTTAGGGTTCATACAAATAATTAAAAACAAATAGCAATAAGAGCGACACAACTATAGGTAACCTGCTAGTTAGAGACTTTGCTAGTCTACTACTCTTGATCTAAAAGAGGTTTAACAACAACCACATGAGCTTACTAGACAGTAAGTAATCCATTGAGAAAGCAAAATATGAATATGAGTTCCAGATAATTATTTAAACAAAATACAGAGAATAATATTCTAATAAAAGAATATTTCCAATTATGCCATTCACCAAAATTGATATCCAAAAATATGATCTCATAAATATAGAAATTTCAAGGTAGGATTTAAAGAAAATTTCTCCAAATTTATTATAGATATCAGAGGTCATTTATTTACCCTCAGTGATCTGAGCTAGAATATCAGAGGTCATTTATTTATCCTCGGTGACTCGAGACTGAATATCAGATGGCCATTATTATTTCATCGACTGACCAATGCGAAACTGCAGTCTCATTTTTTTTAGAAATTCTTGTCGACAAGGTCAATGATAAACCACCACTTACAAGGTTGAGTGCAGCTCATTTGAAGTCTAAAGCATTCAGATACTGATGAGTGTATAATTATATAATATTTAAGATCATTTTGTACACTCATTAGGCATGTATTAGAGTTATATTTTGGAATTTGATGCTAAACATTGTGTATTTTACATTCTCAAGCTTTAGACAGTGTTTAAAGAGAGAGAGAGAGAGAGAGAGAGAGAGAGAGAGAGAGAGAGAGAGAGAGAGCCAAAAAGAAGCATTCTAGAGTAAAAATGATGAAGATGGAGAGCTCTCTATGTCAATTAATTAAGGACATACTAAATAGATTTACTTACAACCTTACTTATGGCCGTAAGCCCCTTTCAGAGAACCATGGGGCGTACTCATGCTAGTTAGGAGCATAAAGATGTTCAGAGGGACTTATGGGTAGGACTTACGCCCATAAGCCGGACTGTAAGGATCATTCAGAAGAGTTTATGAGCAAAGCATACACCTGTAAGGGCGGTCACAAGGGATATATAGAGAAGCTTATTGTCTAGCACTTACGGTCGTAAGCTGGACCGTAACACCACACAAAAGACCTTACGAATGGGACTTACAGTAGTAAGTGATCCTTTAAAGCTCATGACCCATCATTCCCAGCTCCTTACGACCATGTCTTTAAGCTGGTAAGCAGTCCGTAAGTGGTGCAATATAAATATTCCTAACCAGGGTTTCTAAGGCATCTTATGTTCTATTCAAAGGTGAGGATGAGGGGAAGAAAGGGGGTGAATCTCTAGGTCTTTGGAGGTGATTTTAGAGGGAGATTAAGCCCTTCTATCTAGGAGAAGAAGGATTGTAGCTACCAAGATTAGCTTGGTGGCTTTCGTGGAAGGTCCTCGAGCGTTCTTCAGCAATTATCTCTCGGCAGAATTGAGAAGGGGGCTTTCATGCCTTCTTTGAATCTCATCATGTCTTGTTGTTTGCATGCTTTCCATCCATTAATTGATGGATAATTTTGTAGATGTTCAGGCATAGTTGAACTCTAAGGTTTTATTATATTTTGACATTGTTTGTGGATCATGTTATTTTAATTGTTTTTAATTGCAATCCATATTATTTGAATCCAATTGTGTGTTTGGTATAGCTTGATTGCTAAGGAGGCGAAAGCCCTAGTTCTAATGTATGATGTGCTTTATGATGAGTAAAAATACCCACCTAGCATAGACATGTCAGCACTGTACTGAATCAATTACTAATCACCCTTGTAAAAAGGGTTTAGTATATTTTATGATTTATCTCGGTTCAAATAGGATTGCATACTTATACAACCTTTGTCTTGAACTTAATAAACCCTAGAGGGATACTTTGCCTAGGTATCCCTTTCCTCTTGGTTTCTCAACTACTTTTATTTCCTTATTCTTGTTCTCTTCTCTTTTGTTTCTTAGTTGCTCGCACACATTACTACTTTTGTTTAGGCTATTTTTCTGGATTAGGACTAGTACTAGTACTCTCAATCTTCCCTATGGATCAATATCCTACCTTTGCGCACACTATTACTACTTGATCGGCACATACACTTGCATCCCTATCAAGTTTTTGGCGTAGTTTCCGGAGAGGATTTGAGATATAAGGAACACTTCTTTTATTCCATCACATTATCCATTTCTTTTTCTTTTGTTTCTTTTCTTTATCTTTTTTTTTTATTTGTTCTTTTGTGATTTGAGTGTAGTCCATGCCACTGAAGGGTAAGTCAACCTGATCAGTGGAAGAAGAGAGCAGTGTTGAGAGAGTAATTGGAATACGGTTAAGGATAATGTTGTTGACTGAGACAGGTTTATTCACAGTGCAAATAGAATGGAAAAACTCAGGCAATATGGCTGATCAAGGAGACTGGCAGAGGACCCTATCTGATTACGTTTGGCCTACATTGAATATTTTAAAATTGACCATTGTACGATTGCCAGTGGCAGCGAATAATTTTGAGTTGAAGCCAGTGTTTGTACAGATGGTCCAGCAGTCAATGCAGTTCCATGGTTTACTTGACAACGACTTGAACAACCACATCAGAGGATTTCTTGAGGTTTGCGACATGTTGAAGATGAACAACATCTTCGATAATGCTATCAGACTTTGATTTCCCATTTTCTTTGAAGGGTAGAGCCAAGCAGTGGCTCTAGTCCCTTCCATGTACTTCTATCACAACATGGGAACAACTCGTGGAGGTTTTTTTGGCAAGATATTTTCTGCCCGCAAGGACAACCAAACTGAGATAGGAGATTACGTCATTTGTTTAGTTAGATTCAGAGTCATTATTTGAGACCTGGAAGAGGTTTAAGGATTTATTGAGGAGGTGTACGCACTACAACCTACCTGAATGGATGGAGGTATAGATCTTTCACTAGGGGCTCAATCATGACACCCATCAGCTCGTAGATTTGACAGCAAGAGGATCATTTGGCAGTAAGACCCTAGAGGTAGGCAAACAATTGACAGAGGACATTGCCATAAATTATTATTATTAGTAGAATTCTCGGGGGAAGTTAGTTGATAAGTCTACTGGGATTCTGGAGGTTAGTGAGGTTACAACACTAATCACCCAGGTTGAGGCTTTGAGCAAGAAGATCGATGGTTTATCACTCCCGAAGCCTGTTGAAGTTATGGCATGTGATTCATGTGCGGGAGGACACACAACTATAGAGTGCCCAATAGTAGGAGCTATGCATGGACCCATAAACAGTTTGATTTTGTTGGTGGTGCCCTTCAAACTTAGGGGAATCCCTACAGTAACACATATAATCCGGGGTTTAGGAATCGCCCTAACTTCTATTGGAGTAATCAAGGGTAGCAGTAGAAGCCTCCACTCAGATTTTCCTTTCATCCTCTATCGGACCAGAAGCCCAGACTTAAGGATGTCTTGACTCAGTTTGTACATACCACAGACACCAAATTTAAGCAGTCAAATGAGAGGTTCTAGAGCATAGAGTCCACCATGAGTAACAAGCATGTATCTCTCAAGAACTTGGAGAACCAAGTTGGCAAGATTGCAAAGCTGTTATCCTAGATACCTCATGGCAATTTACCGAGAAACACCGAGGAAAATGACACACTACTTTGCGTGTGTGTACTGTAAGTGCACGGGTTGTCGAAGTAATAATGTACCCTGGTGAGTGGGTAGTCGTATCCATAGGAAAATAGTGATTGAAAACACAAGTATTGCTATTTAACCATAGTGACAATGATTCATGAGTGGTGTGAACAATATCAATACAAGTAAAAGTAAAGAGAAGAAAGGAGAGCTCAATAGAGATAAGGAGAGACAATCGATAAGAAAATGGGGTACCCAGACATTACTCACCCTAGGACTATTATTTCAAGTACAAGACTAATCATTATGTCTCCTAACTGATGTTTAACGAGTCGTGGAAATCCTAAAACACACGGTCCCAAACCGAAGGTCAACCGTGACTAACCCTACACTATGCCCGGCGGAATGGACTACTCTCGACGCATCACACTATGCAAGGTTGCTTAAACCTCTAGGGACTCTAAGTGATAAATCCTATTCCCTAATATAGATCTAACCTTTTGGTCCAGGCGAAAGACCCCTATTCACGATTAAGCCCCGCACTAAGGATTACTACAATAATTCACTCTGTTGCTCACGCAACTAAGCTCCAGCGGAGTTTGTCTCTTATCACTTCACTCTATCATGACCGCAAAGAACTCTTGGAGCATGGAGGTAAGATAAATCACACCGGAAGGGAAAGTGGACGTTCTGCTACCTCTCGACTCACCCTCTCGACCCTCTCCAACCTAGCTTTGTCTAATCCTAATGATGTGGCACTCATTCACAAGGATTACTAATATAGATTCTCATCCCTAGTGTCACTCTAAGAGAAAATCAATTCAACAAGCATTCAAGGTTAGAACTCAATTAAAACATCAATTAAAGAAACATAATAAAGGTTAATGAAACAAAATCATCATAGGGTTTACAAGTCCAACACCCACTAAGGGTTTAGCTCTCCATAGAGCAATACACAATCAATAATGGAATCGAAAGTAAAAGCATGCTATCCATAGATAAAACCCCCTTGTAGTCTGTATCGATGGTTTTGTGGAGTAGCCTCGTCTTCTCCAAAGGTTCCCTCGTCAAGCCTAAGGTACACCTCGCGGAATCAATGCCAACGAAAGCTCCCCCAATAACTCTCTTCCGAAAGAACGAGATGTTGAAGGCCGTTGAACCACTCCAAAGACCTAGCCAAAACCTCTCCAAACCCTAGCCGCGAGCGCCTCCAAAGATGGGAAAAAAGATGAGAAAAGGATTCTTCAAAATGTCTGAAATCGTGGTATTTATAGGGGCTAGAATCGGGCATCGACACGGGCGTGTGGAATTTTCACATGGCCGTGTGGATTTCTAGAAGTTGATTTCCTGTGAGATGTGAACAGTAACTGGTACAGCAATTTTGCTACAGTGATTTACTACAGTAAATTGCTGCAGTACTCTGCCAAAATGCTCCCGAATCCATTCTTTTCATTGAGGCCACATGAATGGGAACACATCTATGTGGTAGATCACGTCGTGTCTTCAACTAAACCGAATTGACGAAGGTCGTGCTAGTATTGCACAAGTCTGAACACATGAGTGTGACTGCCTTTGTGCCCCTCCAATTTGTATGTTCGCTCGAGCACAATGGAGGTTGTCACACACTCACATGTCTTTGAGCACAACTTGTATCTTCATATTTGTTCACTCCAAGACTTCATCAACAGTTGCATCCAAGATCTACTTTTGGTTTCTTTCTTCTACAATTGTCTCCACAAACCTAAATGTACAAAAGACCATAAATACACACAAATAAGCAATAAAATATGAGAAAAGTAATGCTCAATGTAAGAAAAGAATACTTCATATTACTTATACACAAGCACTTATTAGCAAACCCTCGGAAGCACTTCAAGGCTCTCACTCTTATGAGTGGCAATAAGAAGAGAGACAGTGATAGAAAAGGAACAAGAGCCGGTAATTGGTGTTCCCGAAGAATCGACAAAAGAGGAAGGAGCTACTCCACATGTTGAGAAGAGTGCACCATCACCAAAAAAGGAGTATGTTCCACCACTTTCGTGTCTCTCTAGACTAAAGAGTGATCACACCGATGAACAATTTAAGAGATTCTTAGATTTGCTCAAGCAGCTACACATCAATGTGCCGTTTGTTGAAGCCTTATCCCAAATGTCGAAGTATGTGAAGTTTCTCAAGGACCTACTAATAAACAAGAAAAAATTTGAGGAGGTTTCGACAGTCACATTGAGTGAGGGGAGCTCAGCACTCTTGTAAAGCCGGATATCGAAGGAAATGAAAGATCCATGGAGTTTTACTATCCCTTGTAACATTGGTGAATTGGTGAATGAGAAAACCCCAGCGGACCTAGGAGGTAGCATTAATGTCATGTCATTTACCATGTTTAGGAAACTAGGGCTTAGTGACCTCAAGCCTACTAGGATGACCCTTTAGTTAGCTGACCAATCCATTAGGCATCCTAGTGTATTATTGAGTATGTTCTTGTGAAAGTAGATAAATTCATCTTCCTGGTTGATTTTGTTATTTTAGATGTTGATGAGGATGTTGATGTGCCACTGACACACCCCTTTCATGTGTCCACAAGTGCAAAGGGTCTCTTAAGTAATAAAGTGTACCCAATGGGTCGGGTAGTCAAATCCACAGGGAATAGGAGTATTAGTAATAACTACTTCTAAGTTATCTAGTCGAATGATAAAGAGATGATGTAATGAACTAATGCATGAGAAGATGACTGCCACGAACAAGTAAGCAAGAGTAAAATGAAAGGATGTCTCATTCAATAAAAAAATGAGGTATTCTGGCAATGCTCCCCCTAGGATTCAAACATTAAGTACAAGATTCACAAAGTGTTCCTAAACCTAGTTAGTTAAGTCATGGAAATCCAAAGATAATTGGTCCCTGCCTCTAGATCACCGATGCTAGTCCCCTATGAGATCTCGGTGGAGAAATCTCTCAGTCTCAACACCTCACACTATATATGACTACATAACACTCTAAGGATTCCAAAGGATGTACTTGATTTCTAAGAATAGACCTAGCCCTAATTCTAGGTAAAAAGTCTCTAACGCCCTACGAGGTCCAGTGGGATAAATCTCTCAGTCTCAACACCTCACACCATATATGGTTGCATATAGCTTAGAGAATACGGAGACGGAGTACACCAATTGGAGGGGAAAGGGGACGCTCCACTATATCATGACTCACTCTCTCAACCCTTTTCAATATTGAGACCTCTCTCTCACCAAGGTGAATGAATCAATGCAAATCAATTAATCAATCAATTAATCAATCAATAGATCAATAACGCAAGCAAGCATTAAGAACACAAGATTAAAACTTAACTAAACTCGGATTAAAAGGAAACACAATGTAAATCAACATAAAGAATAGAATCGTAGGGTTCACATTCCCAAATACCCTCTAGAGTTTTGCTCTCCATGGAGCAAGTTACAAAAAAATGATGAAAGAGTAAAAATCTGTAGAAGAAATGGAAATAAACTTCCTTGAATTCGTGATGATGACCTTGATGGATAGTTTCAACGTCTTGATGGAATCCACTCCGAAGTTAGGGTCGCCGATGGCTTCCTTGATGCTATGATGGAGGATGAATCAATCAAAATTGGTGAAAAAATGTCTCCTAAGCCGCAAAGATCTCCTCTCCAAACCCTAGCCGCCTCACATCTCAAGAGCCGCATAAAAGATAACCTAAAATCGGGCAAAGAGGGCTTTTATAACTTGAAATCAGGGCTCCACATAGACTTCCACATGCCCTTGTGGGCTATAAAATCCTCTACACTGTCATTGTTGTTAAAATCTCCTTCTTCTAAGGCAATATGGCTGGGCACATGCTCGTGTGGTAGATCACGTGGCTTTTTGTCGGCTAAATGCCATTGGGAAGGCTCTTGAAAACTTCACACAAGGCGGAACATGAAGATGTGACTGTCTTTGTGCCCTTCTAACTCATGAATTAACTTGAACACTTTCAGAATTTGGCACACACCCCCATGTGTATGATCAAAACTTGTGTCTTCATTCTTGCGTCGCACAAAAGACTCCCAAAATGTGCCGCTATGACCTATCTTTGCTTCATATTCATTCTACACGCGTTCACAACTCTGTTTGCATAAGAGAAAACCAAATACAATTTAAGAGTCATAAAACCTGATAAAAGAGATTCTCAATGGATGTAAAACATTTAAAGAAATATGTTCACTCAAGCACTTATCAAACTCCCCACACTTAAGCGTTTGCTTGCCCTCAAGCAAAACTAATTACTAAACTCAAGGAAAGAAAAAAGAAGTGCTTGGACTTAGGTTTACCAAAAGAATACAAGAATGAAATTCTAAAATCATGGAGAAGGTCAAACACTAGATGAAACAATCAATGATCTAGCAAGCAATTCAATCAAAAAGAAAGAAATGAAATCTGAAAGTGTGTGTGTGAATAACTCAACTCATGTCAACATTTTGTCCACTACTCAAAGTTCTTATTACAAAGGGACTTATTTATAGGCAAAAAGAAAAGGTAGTAACTTCACACATCCTCTAAGGTCACCTTATTCTGATGACCGCCCGAGTAGCTTTCACGCTGTCGAGGTGGTAACTCTTTCTACTGAAGGTGGTAGCTTTCACTCATCTCATGAGATAGCTCTTTCTCTTATTAGGGTATAACTAGTATCTGACTTATGAAAGTAGCTGCATACAACATAGATGGTAGCTCTTTCCATCCCTTGGTCCAAATAAAACATTATTTTTTTTAAACTAACTCTATTGAGTCCCAAACATACTTAACTAGAGTTTCTACAGGTTTAATGAGCGAGATAAGTGCAAGAAAAAGAAATCAAAAAAAATTTCAAAGAAAATTGGATAAAAACTAGAGCATGATAAAACATAATGTTTAAAACTTCCAATGACTAAGAATTAAACTCTTAACCCTAAGGTGAACCTTCATTGGTAACAAGAGCATGATCATGAAAACAAAAGTAAAAGACATGTATAAGGCGAACTCTCCCCCCACACTTAAGATGTATATTGCCCTTAATGTACACGTGAAAGCATAATAAATATATCATCAATAAAAGTAAATTGTGTTCAGGAACGCAATTGAAACAATACTTCCCTAAACTCCTCATAAATCATTTGGTGAAGTTTAACTCATGGGTGTGTTGTGTTCAATGGGCGTGTGAAGGTCACATGGCCGTGTGACAAAGTCACATGACCATATACATAACTAAACCATCCTCAACATCACTCTCAAGGCCATCTACATGGATACATAGTGGTTCAGTGAAGCTCAACAAAAATATAAAATATGTATGAGTACATAAAGATAAGGAAACTGAAGCACAAACTCGCAACAAACATAGCAAAACATAAAGATACTCTCAAAAGATGAAACCTTTTTGAGTATAATAGTCAAAAAGACAAAATAAAGAAAACAAAAATAAAAGCATAAGTAAATAGGAAGAGTCTCATGAGTGGGATGCCTTAAACATCTACATTGTCTACTGGTGCTGGTGCTACTGGTGGTATTATTGGTGGTGGGGATGGTTCCCCAGCCTAATAAGAACATTTCTGGGCAAGCATGGTTGTCCTTGGTGCCATACCTGTAAGAAAAACCCAAGAAAAATCAAATCAGGATCAACAGGGCACATTCAGAGAACCACACAGCCGTGTGGGCTATGCACACGACCGTGTGGAATCCCGACCATGGCAAAATTGCCATGCTCGGGCCACATCGGGACACCACACGGTTTCATAACCCTACTTTAGCATGAGAAGATGGTTTCCATGAAGGAAACATGCTAAAAACCAAGAAAAACCATCATATCTAGAAATAGGAAGCACAGAGAAGGCAAGGAAGATGAGAGCTTACCGGAGTAAATCGGAAAAGAAAAACTTGATGTAATGGCCGGCAAAACCCTTATAAACCTTTAAAAAGCTAAGGAAAATGGTTTGGAAACCCAAGAGGTGTGGCTATTGATGTGGATGTGTGGGGGAGATGAAGGGGTGTGAGAATGGAGAAGGTGAATAGTTGCCCTTTTTCATCAATATAATCCACATGGGGGTGTGAAAATTCCACACTCCCATGTGGTTTGAATCTGCAGAAATTCTGCAGCCCACACAGGCACTCACACCCCGTGTGGCTCCCTAGAAAATGCATAAATTCCAAACCAAGTCCGAATTCTCGACTAAAAACAAGCAACCTAGACCATGCCACACACATGTATACACATTAAAACACCAAAAATCACCATGTAAAACTCAAACACCAACAATAAAGAGAAATGACACCCACTCATGGAAATTTATTACTGTAGAATTGAAAAACTAAGCTAGAAAACATGTAAAACTTGGGTTTCCTTCCAAGTAGCCCTTGCCTTACGTCACTAAGGTTGACGTACCTCTTCCTTACCTTATGGAGGCTTGAAAAGAGTGTGCTCCTCCCAGCTAGAAATTGCATAGCTACTTCCCTTAAACCAAAAATCTACTTGGTTGGGTGGAGTATTTGTTGGAGAGTCCAACCATCTTACCTTTGGCCTCCAAAGAAATAATTTGGGTTGGGAATTGTCCAAACTTAGTACAGGTAGGTCATTTGATGGTTTAAATCTCCTACACACATCTTCTTCCCTTCCCAAAATCTCTTTCTTGCATTTTATGAGCTGATAATGGAATAGATAGGGCCAACATCTTGTATCGTTTCTAGCTCACAAACATACTGCCCATTCTAGCTCACAACTCAGATAGGGCCAACAGGCGATCTCGGTGATCTAGGCATGGATCAAGGCCGACCTCGGCCATGCTTTGGGCATCTTGAGCCACTTGGCACCTCCTCCGTCGACGTTCGCCCCTCCTCTGACTCCACATTCATCGACCGATTCCTCACAATCCGACAGAGTCAAGCCCAAGCACTGATTTTATTTTATTTTTAGTTGTATTTTCTTTATTTTTATATCATGTATTCAGTTTACATGGCAAGGGTTGGCCTTGCCGATTTTGTACTTATTTTTAGACATTCAGTGGGCTTTTATTTCTGTTATTATTATTTTTTTTTGAGCTTTATTGTTTTCCCTATTTAGACGTGCAGGATTTTTATTGCAACACCCAACACCCTTAATGTAAAGGCGATGCTCACTCTATCTTTTCTTGACCTCAAGTGACCCCATCACTTGGGCACCTCAAAGGAGACATCATGCTCATTTGAAGGACTATTGAGATTTATATGTAAACTGAGGAGGTAATCGTTTTAAAATAACCTCACATTTATTTTTGCATTGTCATTCATGTCTTTTATTCATCATATTCACATATTGAGGACAATGCACAATTTTAAGTGTGGGGGAAGGATTTAGGATTTATTATACTCTTTTAATTGCCAAGTTGTTGAATTATGAGAGTGCATTTGAAAGCTAGTGGGAGTTTCTTAGTAAATGGGTGGACACATGCCAGTTTGTTCATTTTTTAGTTTTATTTTTTTTAGTTTTCACTCTATTCTTGGTTGTTTGTCAAATTAAAGCACACAACTTCTCTATTGAAGCAATTTAGACATTTTATGACTTTGTATAGTTTATAGTTCATTTTACTTCAAGTGAAATAATTAAGAATTTTTTTTTGCAAATTTGAAAGAATTTGTTTGAAAAAAAAGAGAAGTTTTGGAAGTGGAAAGAGCTACCCCTAGTAGATGTGTGGCTACTCTCAATAAGTCAGAAACTATGTATGCACTAACGAGAGAAAGAGCAACCTCTTTGGGAGAGTGAAACCCATCGTTTTCTAGGAAAAGATGTCAAAAGAGCTACATCTCTTAAGCGTGAAAGCCACATTACGGAGCCACATGGGAAAATGCTACCTTAGGAGTTGTGTGAAGCTACCACCGTGAAAAGAAGTAAAACGTTTTTGTGAATTTTTGCTATTAAAAGTCTTGTAGGTCAAAAGAAGTGAAGTGGAGAGTTATAACATAGACATGCACAAAAGCAATAACCATTAATAGAGTTTAACTATTTTTGGAACTTGAGATTTTTAGCATTCTTGTATTGTCTCACCCGATTACTTTTGAAACTCCCCAATTTTTTATTACCCGAGGTCAAGCACTTTTCCCTCTAGATTTGCAATATTTTTTTATTTTTAGTTAAGGATAAGAAAACCCTTAAGTGTGAGGGAATTTGATAACTGTACAATTTTATAACATTTAAGATCATTTTTGTACACTCATTAGGCATGTATAAGAGTTATATTTTGGAATTTGATGCTAAACATGGTGTATTTTGCATTTTCAGGCTTCTGATAGTGCTTAAAGATGTGTGTGTGTGTGTGTGTGTGTGTGTGTGTGTAGAGAGAGAGAGAGAGAGAGAGAGAGAGAGAGAGCTAAAAGAAGCAATCTAGAGCAAAAATGATGAAGATGGAGCTTTCTCGGTGATAAATGCTTGATAATGCGTATTTTATATATCATTTATACTGCATTTAGCATGAGATTTTACATGTTTAGTACCGAATTAGTACATAATTTCATTCTTTTGCTCACTATGGACTTTTATTTCATCTTAGGGCTAAAGAAGTGAATATGGAGGCGTTTTGAAGCAAAACAGATCAACTTGCTAAACTAGAGCACCATCACGGCTCATAATGACCATGGTGACATCTAACCATGACAGTTATCCACTTTTATCACGATCGTGACTCAACCATGCCAGTGTGGAGCCATAGAAGATAGCAAAGAAAGCACAACGGCCTTCACTATGGCCATTGTTAATTATAACGCCCATGGCCAATTTACACAACACTGAGAAAGACCGTTCCAGGATGCGACTTGCGGCCCAAGCAAGTAAACTTACTCACCACAGCCTTCACAACATGCGTGGTTAGGCCGTGGCAGACACGGGTTATAAATACCCCTAGACTTCACAATGAAGTGTGGATTCTTTTGCCGAATTTGGGGAGAGACGGCCTGATTTCTTGAGACCTGTGTGGGTAGACATGAGTTTCATCATCAATTCAGCAGATTTTGGTGATTTTCTCAAGGAGGATTCAATGAGCATTGATAGTGGAAAGTGCGCGAAGAGATTCACTGTTTTCTTGGCAATCTTAGGATCTTCTCAACCTCAACCATCGGTGACCTATTGGAGGGAGTTTAGGAATTAGTTTGCTATTTTCCTTTGGATTATTATTATTCATTGATTGATACATTGTATATTTAGTAGCGGACCTAATTTGAGGGGAATTGCATATCAATGTACCTTTATCTTTACTTGTGAAACTCTATTGGCAATAATATATTCTTTCTAGTTATTGTGGATTCATTTCATGATTGTTTAATGTTATTTTATTGATGTTGTGAGGAGAAGATTACCATGCATTAGAACACCCATGCCGTGTTAGATCTATGCATGTGCTAAGAGATTAGGCATAGCTAGATTTCTAGATTAGGGTTTGATTAGCCCTTGTAGTGGAGTTCTTGAACTTAAGGCGGACATAGGAGGCTGGGGTGGAAGAGATTTCATCTTAAGTTCCTAGTATTTTAGATCTGGTTGCCAAGAGATTGGGACTAGTAGGCCTTTGAATTCCCCCGGTTCAATACTAGATCAAATTATCACCTCTTAACGTTATTTCATAAGTAATTGTTGAGGAAATCATCATACGATTACCCAACTCCTTCCAATTGCACTTTATGATCCTTTGTTATACTTTAGTTACTAGTTTGTAGGAATGGATTTAAGAACCAACATAGATATTAGGCTATTGATCAAATGAGCCTCTCACCATTCTCAGAAGAATACAGCCATCGTGCTCACCAACGAGGTATTACTTGATGACCTGTGCACTTGTGGTATATATACACTTAAAGCATTCGTCAAGCTTTTAGAGCTGTTTCTGGGAAAGCACTTAGTCGAGAGTTTGCATGAAAACTCGTAGCTTATTATTTTAGCCATTTTTTCTTTTGTTGTATTAGTTCATTCTATTCTTTTGTTACTTTATTAATTCATTCTCGCTATTCCTTTTTGCAAGTAACTGTTTATGACCAGAGCTAACCCTATTGATCTAATAGAAGGAGATAGTGAAGTCGAGAGAACATTATTCAGAAGCCTTTAGAGAGAATTCAGTAGTTGAGAAAGATATTGATATCTACGACAGAGAGTCTATTATTCAACATTCAAGATGAGCACAGTTACATATGATGCGATCAGACCGCTACATTTTCCATTTAGTTTGAAATGTTTGGCATATCGATGGCTCACTTCTCTAACACTGGGTTAATGAAGACATGGAATGACTTGGTGGAGAAATTTCTTTGACGATACTTTCCATAAAGTAAAGAAGCAAAGATCAGATAGGAGATCTCAACATTCAAGCAGGAAGAGTCAGAGACATTGTTGGAGGCACATGAGAGGTTCAAGGATCTTCTCAGATGGTTCAAGGATCATCATGGGTTATTAGTTCGTGGATGAGATTGCAAATTATGTATAATGGATTGAACTACCAGACAAGACAAATCATCGAGCTTGAGGTTGTTAAGCAACAAGTATCATGACGAGGCAAAATAATTATTTGAGGACATGACTAATAATGAGTAACACTGGACTTTTATAGGTAGACAGTGAAGCGTAGCCAAACTGTATGAGGTTGATACAGATTCCGCTTTGGTAGCAAAAGTGGATGCCCTCACAATTAAGTTGGATCTACTCATGAGTAATGGTCAGGGTTACAACATAAATTTCAGGGCAGTTTTGTTTTGTAAAACATGTGGAGGAGGACATGGGCCAGCTTAGTACCTTATTGTGAGTCTAGCTACTACTCTAGTGGAACAGGTGGATTATACATTAGGAGGTCAGAGAAATCAGAATAATCCATACAACAACACGTGCAACCCAGGATGGAGGAGTCATCCTAACTTTTCCTGAAGCCAGGGTCAGTACTAGAGGCCTTCCTAACAGTAGAATTATTAGCATCAGCCACAACAGCTGTAGTTAGATAGAAAATTCTCAATAGAAAACGTGTTGGCTAAGTACATGACAAGCAATGATGCCAAGATGGATGAGTTTGGTGCTATATTATGGAATGTCCTAGTATCGATTAAGAACTTGGAAACCAAGTTGGATAGTTGGCAAGAGGCAATACCAAAATGCCTCAAGGTAGTCTCCCGAGCAACACTAAAGCTAAATTCGAGGGAGCACTTGAACGCAATATCACCCCGTAGTGGTTATACCATTGAGGCAAGAACCGATCATAGTCCAAGTGCCGAGATGAAGAGGGCAACTGTACAGGAAAACCCTAGTGCTATAAAGGAACCAATTGAGGACAGGGATCAAAGGGATGAAAGAGAGCTTGGCATCCCATCTCCAGTTCGACCCACAGTCCAGGAGTATCAAGCCTAAGTTCTGTACCCTTCCAGGTTAAAGATTGACAAGGAGGATGCTTAGTTTAAGAAGTTCATGAGTATCTTTAAACAACACCACATCAATATTCCAATTGTTGAAGCCTTATCCCAAATGCTGAAATATACAAAGTTTTTGAAGGACTTGCTTCCTAAGAAAATGAAACAAAAAAAAGGTGGATACGGTGGTTCTTAATTGAAATTGCTCCGCCATTCTGGGCAGAAAGCCATCGATGAAACTGAGAGATCCTAGCAGTTTTGTGATTCCGTGTTTGTAAGGTAAAGGTGTGGAGCAACATGCACTAGCCGATTATGATGCTAGTATTAACGTGATGCCATACACCATCTATATGAAACTTGGATTAGGAGAATTGAGGCCAACAAGAATGACTTTGCACTTGGCTGATAGATCAGTGAGACAACCACGGGGGATTGTGGAAGATGTTCTTGTGACAGTTGAAAAGCTTGTGTTCCCCATAGATTTTGTGATCTTAGACATAGATGAGGATGTAGGTACCCCACTCATTCTTGGAAGACCCTTTCTAAACACATTCGGGGCTCTCATCAATTTTAGAAATTAAAATATAACCCTGAAGGTTACGGAGGAAGAAGTGGTATACAAACTCCCAACCACCATGAAGCATTCCATAGATCAAGATGATGAATATTACTTTTCACATGAACCTGAGTTGTCTATTTCTAATTTTGGGTAAGATATATTCATGGTAAACCTTCTTCGAGAGTACTTTGAGGAAAAGTTGGTTGAAGAATCAACACAACCATTAAGTCCACCTCCTAAATAAGTGAACAGGAGGAGTGATTCGAGAACCACAACAACTAGGAAGTTATGGAGGAAGGTAGAACATAAAGATGAATGTCCTATTGAGGATATGGGTCAAACGAGGTCATCTACTCTTCGCAGGTAGAGGCCAAGAAGAAAAAGAAGACCGGTGAGTCTTCTCAGCCAGCGGTACCCCATTTCAGACATTTAGAGCACAGAGTGCGCTATCGGTGGCTTATGAACCAACATTGTTAAGGGGCAAGTCATAGACTACCTGACACTGGAGAGGATAGGCTCGCCGATGAGGTATGAGATATTATTTCTTTATAGGACTGGGAGGATTTTTTTGAGATCCACAAGCTGACATAGTGGGAGCTGACATTGGAGGTGATGAGCGCATTTGAGTTGGACCAAATGATCATCAACCCCAACTACTATGAGACCATCAGTTTCCAGATGTTCGGGGTGGAGGACCTGATGTCGTACATGAATTTCTCCATGCGATGGGGCTAGTCGACGTGGAGTACACTCGCATAGAGTCATACTCCCTGCTCTTCATTGACCTGCCGGTCCATCTAAGCCAGATCAAGTATGGACCCAGACACTTCGGGAACACGAGACGTATGTATATGGTACCTCTAAGGCTTCTGCATTGAGACGAGTAGCGTTCAGATACCTCCAAGCAATCTTATCCAGGACGCTAGCTGGTAGAAGAGACAACACGGGGGTTGTCAACCTTCGAGACCATTACTTACTCTGGAGTATGGTGGCTCGGAAGCCCATCCATATCAGCCATGCCTTAGCTTGCCAGCTACATCATCAGTCATAGGACCCCAAATTGGCGACCATATTCCTTGATCCTTATATCACCCATCTTGCACAGGGACTGGGGCTGATCGACCGATGCACTGGCATGTGGCGTGTTGGAGGCATGTAGCCGCTCGGAGTCACCATGGTTCAGGCGATGTTTATGATTGTGCGGTGGGATACACCCCACGGGATGAAGTACTGGGTGGTCCATGGGTCAGACTGAGTCTTCAGATTTTGAGGAGGCTTTCCTGGAGACCACTAATGCTATTGTTCCTTCCCCGACCTCAGCTCCAGTTTTTGTTACTATTGCTTCAAGCTCACCAACAATGACACTGACTCTATCCATTCTGTAATACTCTAAGCCTTTGGATACCTGTTGAAAAATATATTCGGGGTATTATCACAGCTACAGTAATATTATCCTGTAAAGCAGTTCTATTGAGAAACCCCAAGTAGAAAACTCATGGACCTAAGTGTGAGGGTTATAAAAGATTTTGGGTTCACAAGTAAATTAAAAGGATTTGATTTGAAATATTTCCGGAGACTAAAGACTGAAAGGAGAGTTTGCAAGGACCTTTTGAAAATACTATTTCATGATTCGGGAACTATTGGTGACTTTTCAGGGACCTTTTCATAAGAAATTATATTTTCAGGGACTAACAGTGAATTTCGGCAGAAACCTTAAGTTGAGAGAAAATTCTAGAGATGGATGGTTTTCTTCTCCTTCTTCATAAGTGCTACAATACCTCGAAGGGGAAAAAAAGAAGAAAAAGGAAAATGGGAGGCTTAAAGGAGTTTGGGGCTTGGAGATCGCCGGAGTGGTGGCTTGGCTTGGTAAGAATTTCTTGGTATTGCATTTTCATATTTAGATGTATGTATGTATGTGTGGGTGTATTTTGGATTGAAAATTTTCATATTTCTTGAGAAAGAAGAAGGGTTTATGATCGAAATGATGAGATTGTTGTTGGTAATGATTGTTGCTTCAAATTCCTTTGGAAAGCCTTTGTATTTGAGTGGATCATTGCTTGAAATGGAGAACTTCTCGGTTTTACTGTAGTATTACTTTAGAACCTAGATTAGGGTTTGGTTTGGTTGATTAAGATGGTAATGATGATGTATGAGAATTGGAGTTGTTTGAGTTAGTCCAATTGATTTGGTTGAATCAAACCAAGTTGGAGTAAGTTGGTTGAGTTTAATTGATTTGGTTGAGTTGGGCCTGGTTTGGATGTGGGGCTAAGGGGTTTGGGCAGAACCAATTCATGGAGAATTGGATTCAGTTGAACCAAGCTGGTTCAACAGATTTTATATAAGAATTAGAGTTGGTTCAAGGCTGGTTGGCTAAATTGGACTTGATTCAATGAAATTGAGTTTGGTTCAGGTTGGTTCAGAATGGTTTAGCCCAAATTGAGTTGGTTTAAGTGCAATTGGAGACCAGTTTAAGTATGCAAGGTCGGGTTTTAATCGATTGGAGTGAGTGGGCCCAATTAGAGAGTCAATTACTTGTTTCTTTTGTATTTTTTTTGGTTCAATTTTGGTCATTAGTCTGTTGTAGTTATTTTATTCTGTTATCCTATTAGGTGTTGTTCAGGCTTGGGATGGAGTTCCAAGTCTAGCAAGAAACCCAATAGAGACTAGGTGAGTTGGTAGTGGCTATTATTTTAAATAATTGGATAATTATTATTATTTTGAAATAATTATTTAATAACTAGTATTTTGGAAATAATGGTTTAATTATTTCATTTTATTATGCTTAATTATGCATAATGTTAAAAGATACTTATATTTATTTGCCGCTGATGTGCCATGATAATCATATTGATACATCTGTTTTTTATAATTTTTTTTTTTATTTTCAAACAGTGGAAATACATATATACCTGATTTAATTATTCATTTCAAGTATTTATTTTATTAGTTACATATGTTTTGATTTGGAATGAATTATGAAACCATGTGCGCATATTAAAATATTTTACCGGCAATGTTTGTAGAATTGGTTTTCATTCTTGGCATATGAATGGTATCATGGATCTGGACTTTATTGATATTATGCATGTATTATACTGTGGATCTTTTACGGATGTTGATGGTGACTACGGACTTTAGTCCGACACTGTAGTATGGGGTTCGACGGTCCGGCCTGATGGGAGACGGTGTGGTTAACCCTGAGTTTACCCTGGTCAAGAGGTGCGCGGATCCATTGACAAGGGGATCTTTTATGTGAGAAACCCGGGGTCACCACACGGGAATCTCAATGGCCAGCGTCAAGGTTATGAAGACCTTGGCGGCTCCCAACCTAGTCGTGATGGCGGCTAAGTCGGGGAGAGTTTTCAGGCTGCAGATTTAAGAACGGTTTTTATATTACCTATTATTTTGAATTGTGATGAGAGGGCAAAGCCCAGTTATCGCTCTTAGGAGGGCAGTCTCTCACAAAAATTTGGATTTTCTGTAAAAATTGATTTGATGTTGATTTGTGACGTTTCAAAAGTTCTTTAAAATTGTATTTTGCTAAAATTCTGGTCTTGGTGAAAGTTTGGAAGTTATCTGTGAAAATTGATTGTTATATACCTTATGTACGCTACATTTAATTAATTGAAATTATTGAGCCACTATTGACCAAATGAATGTGATGTAGTTGTAGTTGCAAGACCCTACTAGACTACCTGTTCAAGTATAGAGCCTGTCAGGGTTGAGTCAAAGATTTTAGTGGGTCCCCTTTCTTTCTTTTTGTTGGTGTTGTGATCTTGTAGCGGTCATACCCACAAATTGGAGTAATTATGTTTGTTGTTTTTATGCATTTGAACCTATAGTTGGTGTAAAATTGTAAATTGGGATCTGTAAGTCTGATTTGTTTTTTTGAGGGGCATCAATTTTCTAGTTAAAAGGGATTTTTAACTGATGGGTGCCACATTTACCTCGGTAGAAGGGGTGGGTGTGACACATTCCACCAACGATTGAGGCACGCTTGACCCATCTCGAGAAGGGCCAGCCGAGGATCGAGGGCCTCCAACGACATATACTGGTAAATCTGTAGCACTAGGACCATTCATCCACTCCGACACCTACTTCACCAACTATACCAGCTCCAGTAACACTGGAGTCTTCTTCCTCTACACCGATATCATCAGTATTCTACCACTCCTACACTACTCCAAAGTTCCCCTGCCATCTTCCTCGGTTTTGATTTTAAATTCATCACTGTGTATTTTTTATTTTCAGTATTTCTACATTTTATTTTATATTTAGCAAGGGACATCTACCCTGCTGCTTTTGTATACAGACTTCTTTGTAGTGTATTTTATTTTACTATATTCTATTTTTATTTCTCTGGTTATGTTTAATTCCTTTCATTTATTTCTCCGTTAGAGTTTGAGATGATCGGGTGCTGTTTGGCCTGTACAACCAGGAGCCTAGACAAGGGTAACTTCATTGCTCTTGTCGGCCTAACTAACAAACCAGGGGACTACTAGTGTTCACACACTCTTTCATTTTTTATATTTTGTTATTATTAACACTTACAATTGTGCATGTATGCGTACATTGAGGACAATGTACATCTTTAAGTGTGGAGAGGGAGTGTGTGAGTTCTTTTATTGTACATTTTGAACATTTTTTCAAAAATGTCCGTGCTTGTGCTTGATATATGCTAGTGTAGACCTATGTAGGTATTGCACTCATTTGTTGGAGTTTCTCTAGTCTAGTAACATGATATATGATAGTTTGACATTTTTTCCAAGTTTATCAAGAGTTAGTCTACTTTGCATGTTTTTGTTCTTTCTTGTGTCCTCGTGAGCACTTTGCACCTTATGTCTAGAAAGTGATGTTTTATAGTAGGGGTATCACTAGTTTTATTTATTGTTCGGGTTAAATTGTATTTACAGTAGAAAGAGCTTTCTCCCTTGTAGTGCTTAGTCATCACTCCCGACAAGTCAGATACATTGTATGCCCTATAAGGAGTGAGAGCTACCTCTTGGGAAGTGTGAAAGCTACTAGCTGTACACCCGTAGTATTAAAACCACTTGAATCTTCTAGGAAAGGGCTATCTCGGGACTAGGAAAAAAATTTGTGTGCATACTTGTATAAAGACTTAGTTAATATAGAGATAAGTTGAATAAAGTCCTGGAATTTTTTACAACACAAGCTGGACTATAAGATAGTGAGTAAGAGACAAGCACTTGAGCGAGTATTTTTCTCCGTAGAGTAGACTACTCTTTGTAGAACATCTTTATGTTAGCTAGCATTTGATTGTTTCCATGTGCTAGTGAAACTCCTTCATTCATAACCTGAGGTCAAGCACTCATCATGTCCATTCCTTTCTTTTTATTTGCTTGAGGACAAGCGAACACTTAAGTGTGTGGATGTTTGATAAGTGCTTGAAAATGTGTATTTTATATATCATTTATACTACATTTAGCATGAGATTTTACATGTTTAGCATCAAACTAGTACATAATTTCATTCTTTTTTTCACCATGGGGTTTTATTTCATTTTAGAGCTAAAGAAGAGAATATAATTAAAAAATTAAAAAAATTAAAAAAATTTCAAAAATTCTCAAATTCTCAAATTAATGAAAAAATATTAGTAAAAAAAAAACCATAAAATCTGAATTTTACATTCTTATTTATTCAATCAAATTATTATAAAGGAAAAATTACATAAATTAACAACCTATATCTTATCTCTAGTATTATCTACTAACAAAGTAATGTCTACACAATTTAAATGTTAAAAAAAAATTCAAAATATTTAGCAACTTATCACCCAAAATAAAAAATTACAAACAATAAAAAGGATTGTCCTTCATCCTTGCTATTTAAGGCATCATCCAATTAACAATGCATGAAATAATCTACATATTTGGAATTATCATTGCTATTTTTCAAATTATCTTCCAAACATTATAAATAATTAAAATTTCAAAAATCAAAGCAATCACTCCTTTGTTCTTGACTACTTATCATTCAAACTTTAAACAATTCATCAACAAATTCAAAACAAAACCCCTAAAAATTCCAAACATAAAAAAACAAAAAAAAAACCCTAAAAAACCACTAATTCGGTCGCTCCACGGTCCACCACTGGCTTCGAATGGCTGTCTTCCTAGATCCCCACAAGGCAAGCCGGATATGCATCCACAGTCACTCTTTTCACGGTGAGATCATGATCTGGGCCATTAGTGAAGATTTTGGAACCATGATGATTGCCTGATCAGATTTGGTGGTTGATGAGAAAAAATGAAGTAAAGTCGAAGGAGAAGAAAGATAACCTGGATAAGTAACCGGTGAAAAATGGATTTCCCCCACTATCTCCTCCCGTTCTTTGATTCTCTTGGTGGAGCTGTGCTCCTATATGAGCTCCGCTTCCTCAACACCACCCAGTGCTCTGCCACCGCCCGCCTTAATGCACTCAACTGCTTTGATGCTAAGTCCGCCCAAGAACTTACCCGCACAGTCAAGGATTTCCCCAGTCGCACCGGCAATGATGGCTGGACTTGCTTCTCCATGGATAGCCCTTGCGATTGCCTTGCTTACTATATGTACTTCTTATTGAGCTTGGAGGCACTCGCGACGCCGGCTTGGGTTGCGATGTTGGAGAAGGCGTTGGATTTGGCGGGGACGGAGTCGTCTAAGGCACTGGGGAAGGCGTTGGATTCTCTCTGCTAGGGTATGTAACTTTGTAAAACTTCAAAAGATGAAGTGATTTGGGCCATTTGGCAAAATATATAAATATGATATATTTTATATATAATAATTTTGGACTATTGGCGTTGCATAGTTTAAAAAAATAAATATAAATATTTGAAATGTAAAGCAAAACTACATGAATGGAAAAAAAAATCAGAACTTTGAAATTTTTATTAAAATTTAAATAAAACATTACATCACTAAATAGTTAAGAAAAAATAAAAATATATTATTGGAACAAACTCAAAATTATTGTTATTTATATGAAAATGACAAAAAATACATATCTAAGTAACTCATAAATTTCTCAAAATAATTACAACCTATTCTTTATATATATGTGATTCTTGAATCATCAAAGTTGTATATTTTCCAAGCTTGAACTTTGCATTTTGAAACATCAATGTACTTCTTTTATATCTGTATATATGCTTTCTCCACCATCATCACCGGTGTATTTTTTTGTTTGATCTTGTAATCTATCTTCAACATATAACCAATTCTTTAGGAATATGCACATTTGTACCGTTTGTTGGTTCATTCGGCTCCTCCTATCATCTAGTACTCTTTTCCCCGCACTAAAACAAGACTCTGACACTACTGTAGGCATCGGTGGAGTTAGTAGATCATGTGCTATGGCAGCTAGTACAAAATAACTGTGCTCTTGCTTTTTCCACCATGACATAATATCAAAATTATCAATTTCTTCCTAAGTAAGAAAACAAAAATTATTATTTAAATATTGATTTATTTCATAAGAACTAGTAGAACTAGTGCTAGTGTTTGATGAAGAAGCACCCATGAAAATGTTTTGGTTAATTAAATTAACCACATGAGTTGTGGGTCTATTTTTGGTGCTTGAAGAGGAACTTCAATAGTTGTAGGTAAATTGAAAGCCCGTCTATCACCATGTTTTCTATGATATTTAATATACATATCATAAAACAAAGAACGATAATTTTCTTTAAGTAAAGAATGATCAAGCCGCATATTTTCATCATAAGAATCAATCATGCAAAAAGTGCCATCGATTTTAAAATGTGGGTCGAGAATCATAGATAAAACTGGAACTGGTTCAATTTTTCCAAAATATTTTTTTGAATTTTACTTCCATGGGAGCAACAATAGGGGCAAAATTAGGATCATGCCTATATCTTGCAAAAACCTCACTAATAAAAAAAATATTTGATTAACAATAATGGATGTAGTGGGATAGTAAACACTAGAAAACATATTTGTTGAAGTATAAAAAATTTCCAAAAACTTCTTAATCAAATTACTAACTTCCCAATCATAAATAGTAACTTGATCTTCAGGAAATTTGTCATTACAAAACATGGAAATGATATCTCTATCATCATAGGCACACTCCAACATTTCATAAGTTGAATTCCACCTATGATCAACATCAATGAGATATTTTTTACATTTTCTTCCCCTTTCAAAACAATAAGTTTAAAATGCATGTCTTCAGTGTGAACCATTTCTAACATATAAAATGCAATTTCTAACTTTTCAATATGGGGCTCAATTATTTTTAAACCATCTTTAACACATAAATTCAAAACATGGCATGCACAACACAAATGAAAGAAAACTCCCGAAAAAATAGGCATTAAATTCATTTTTAAAATATCAACTGTGTTATTATTTGCTGATGGATTATCCAAAGTAATTTAAAATATAGAATTTAAAATACTATATTCATTAAGAGTATGAGTAACATAGCTAGCAATAATGCTTGCGGTATGTCGGTTATCTAATTAAAAAAAACATAAAATACATTTTTGCAAAGCCCAATTATTATCTATAAAATGAGCATTAACGCAAAGTTAATTGGTTTCAAAATGAGAAATTTAAATATTGGTAATAAGAGAAATTTTAAAGAACTATTAATCATCATAAATAATAAGATAGTATTTTCTCATGGTATTTCTTGAAATTTTAAAACCACGAAGAAGCATTTTTATAAAAGCGGGATTTTTGGCAAGATAAAAGGGTTTCTCATTTTGAATAATAAATTTTGCAATTTATTTTCTTGAATTTTCATTATTAAAAACAAAAGTTCCCATAGTTGAATCGATAAAACTAATTTGTGTTTGAGTGAGATCGTGTTGCTTTGCGGCATGCTTGTTGGCATGCCTTTTTGAATACTCGTCCCCCCTGAAGTTTGGCAAGAAAAATCTTTTTACATTTTTTTCAAACCATCTTATTTCCTTTGTTTGGAAATTCAACAATATCATAAAATTGCCAAACCCCGGAGTTCATTTTCTAGAACTTGTTGGTGGCTTATTACTTGAGGGCCCCATATTCGGGGACTCAGTAACTTGCTCAACAACATGCTTAGGAGAACTCAATGGGGTATTTTCATAAAAACCAAATGGAGAATTATTGGAGGGAAAGATAGGAGGAGAATAGGCCATTATGCAAAATTAAAATCAATGTTTAGGGTTACCTTGGCAAGATTACTTTAACGATGATTTAAAGAATTGATTAACTACCGATTATCTTTCGAGTGTGGTTGAGAAATTTTGGATGAAGAGTTTGAAGTTTTGATTTGCAACTTTCACTCTTGAACTTGAAAATTGAGAAGCCAAGATCTTGAATGCTTGAGAATTAGAATGAGAGAAAATGTAGTTTGGTGTAAGAAAAATTGTCAGAATTTAGGGATATTTATAGGTTTTTTTAATTCCTAAAATGCCCTCATATACTATCCGTTTATAGTTGTTGAGAAGGTCAAAAATGTCATTTTAGCTTAAAAGACTAAAATACCCTTAAAACTAGCCGTTTTATAATTGTTGAATATGTTACAATTGACTTTTTTCACATAGTTAAAGAAAAGAATAAATTTAAAAAAAATGGGTTCACAATAGGCTAGTTACCATTATGGGCCGTGGTTGGCACGACCCATAACATGCTAGCACGGCCCGCGTGCCTAGGTTGCAAGGCCCGGGCAGAGACGTATGCCGGTACTGCCTGCGGGCTGTTGAACCCCAACCTGGTACTACTGGGGTTCTGGGTCTTTCCTAGCCCGGGCACGGTATTGTAGCTATGGGCATGACCCAACTCGTGTCAAGCCATGCCGTGCTCGGCCAGCACGACCTGGTTGACACCACTAGTTATAAACAACCTTAGGTTTCACAATGAAGGGGGGATTCTTTTGCTGAATTAGGGAGAAGATGCAGGATTTCTGGAGAGCTGTGTCGCTAGAGAAGAATTTCATCATCAATTCAGCGGATTTTGGAGATTTTCTAAAGGAGGATTCAACGAGCATTGATAGCGGAGAGTGAGCGAAGAGATTCGGTGTTTTTTAGACCATCTTTCGATCTTCTCAACTTCAACCATCGATGACCTATTGGAGGGAGTTAGTTTAGTAATTTTTTTACTATTTTTCATTTGGATTATTATTATTATTCATTGATTTATACATTGTATATCCATTAGAGGACCCCAATTTGAGGAGAATTGCATGTCAATATAGCTTGATCTTTACTTGTGAAACTCTATTGGCAATAATATATTCTTTTTAGTTATCATGGATTCATTGCATTGTTGTTTGATATTATTTTGTTGATATTGTGAGGAAGAGATTCCCACGTATTATAACACCTATGCCTTGTTAGATTTATCCATGCGCTAAGATATTAGGCATAGCTAGATTTCTGGATGAGGGTTTGATTGGCCATTCTAGTGGAGTTCTTAAACTTAACACAGACATAGGAGGCTGGGGTAGAAGAGATTCTATCTTAAGTTCCTAGTGTTTTAGACCTGGTTGCCAAGAGATTGGGACCAGTAGGCCCTTGAATTCCCCGAGTCCAATACTATATCAAATTGTCACCTCTTAACGTTATCTCACACGTAATTGTTGAGAAAAATAGTCATACGATTACCCAACTTCTTCCAATTGCACTTCACAAATCCTCAATTTTATTTTAATAACTAGTTTGCAGAAATAGATTTAAGAACCAACATAAACATTATGCTATTGATTAAGATAGAAAAAAAGTAATAAAAGCCTCTCACCATTCCCTGAGAAATACGAACCTCGTCCTCACCCACGAGGTATTACTTGATGACCCATGCACTTGAGGTACTTACACACGTAAAGCATGCACCATCTGTGCAGATTATTGGAAATGCTATTTTCACCAAATTTGAGTCCCAAACATAGCTAATAAAGTGCACGACCTCAAACATACCCTCGACACAGTTGTGCGCTAGTCATACCTGTTTTTGAAAGCTTGAAAGTTAGGTTTTGTAGGGGGCTTATTTAGTTCATAATAGGGAGAATGGCTAGGGGTTTGAAGGGAAAGCTAAAGGTCATCAATAAGGGGTGGATTGAAGATGCCCTTGTAGTCCAGAGGCAAGGGATTAATGATTCAGCGTTCTCCATCCTCGAATTCCATTGCAATAATTGAGAGGAGCTTGAGCGAGTTTTCATTATGATTTCCTTCTTATCTTTAAACTTAGATTGAATCTTGTTGTTTTTGACTATGAGAGGTTAAACTGTTATTCGATGCCTCAGACCATGAATCTCAAGATTAAATGTATTTGATTTCCATATTCTTTAGACTAGATATGAGTAATCTTGTGAATCTTCTATGTTGCTTCATGCTTGCAATTACATTGTGGGAGAGCCTTAGTTACATATTTGATTGGCTTGATTATATTGAGAAATCAATCATGTTAGGTCACACATAGAATATAGGGTTAAATGCACACCTAGCGATAGGGTGTATGGTGTCAAACTCTTCAATTAGAGTTGAACCTAATAGAGGGATTCCTGAGTGTCATGCAATCATAGGGTAATGTTCTATTGTTGTATGAGATTAGGGTTGATTTCTAGGACAACAAGGATCAACTTCTCTAGGAATCTCCATAGTCTAATAGTGCTTTACCACTAGAGAGGTTAATATTGGATTGTATCTTTTTGTTTCTGAACATGAAAGGTTAAACTGTCATTAGGTGCCTCAGGCCATGAATCTCAAGACTAAGTGTATTTGATTTCTGCATTCTAGACTGGATATGCGTAATCTTGTGAATCTTCTATGTTGCTTCATGCTTGCAATTACATTGTGTGAGAGCCTTAATTACATATTTGATTGGCATGATTATATTGGGAAATCAATTATGTTAGGTCACGCATAGAAGATAGGGGTTAAATGCACACCTAGCGATAGGGTGTATGGTATCAAACTCTTCAGATTAGGGTTGAGCCTAATAGAGGGATTACTAAAGTGTTATGAAATCATAGGGTAATGTTCTATTATTGTATGAGATTAGGGTTGATTTCTAGGACAAAAGGGATCAACTTCTCTAGGAATCACCATGGTCTAATAGTGCTTTACCACTAGCCAATATAGGAAATCTTTGCAATTGTCTTGAGAGGAGTGAGCCTAGGACACTACTTTATCCCTTCATTTTATTCTAAGTTTGTGATCTTTCTGCCTTACTTTTAGATTTTCTTAATCAGGGTTAACAATATTAATTGATTTCATCGGTTAGATAATAGAGAGTGAACTAGTGCTAGGAAAGCTGGTTCCTATGAATTCGATTATCCGACCTTCGCGTACATTCTAATACTTCTTACGACTTGGGCACTTGTGGAGTATACGTAAAAGGCTTATCAAGCATGGCTGCATTCTCAGAGAGCACGTGAGTGCAACAATAATTCTAAATTTCAAAATTCAAATATTTTTTCTAGTTAAACACGGTCTTGCTTCAATCGAAGAATGGCCGTGCTTCCTTGCGGTTCGCCTTTTTCTTCATTCTACTCATGCAAACTGAGTTTTCTAGCCTTAATCTTGTCATTTTGGACCCCCCCTCCCAAACGTGTTCTAAACATGAAAGCATGCTTGGGCTTGTGTTTTGGGATAATAATAAAAAAATTTTAGAATGACATACGAGATGTTCAAGGATGAAAAAATGATGAACCACAAGTAGATTAGTGGGAAAATGCACAAAATTCTTAGGATATCCAGCAAGAAATGCCAAAAATTTCAACAAAAATTTGAAAAAAAAAAACAAAGAGAAAGGGCATTGGAAGTGATAAGACTTGCGAAAGAGGCCAGCGATGCACGTTGGGTGAGAATAAACTTTAGAGGTTTGAATGGTCACAATAGAGCACAAGCTAAGCACAACGCCAAAAAGTTGATATAACCTTTGCGCATAAAATCAAAAGTACACGGGTCATATGAAGTAATAAAGTGTATTTTAGGATAGGGTAGTCGATCCAATAAGGAGTGGTGCTCCTAGTACTAACTTATCCTGCCTTATCTTGCTAATGATTCCTAGTGAAAATTTCTAAAACCTAACTAAGAAGAATCAATCGAACAAGTGATCAATATGGCGAATTTGGACTGTAATCAGAATAAGAATATGGTACCTCAGATACTAAGCCCCTCAAAATTACCTTGTAATTGACTTTGTATATCGAATCTATGTTGAGTGTTTTTTAACTGTGGAGACTCCTAAAGTAGTGTAGCCTTTTCTCAAGGCGACCAAACCCTAATCCCATACGATGAAACCACTCACCCTGTGATTGCATTAGTGCTTCGTGAATCCAGCTATTAGGTTTAACTCTAATCTGGAGAATTGAACACTATAAACAAAACCTCTAGGCATGGACTCAACCCCTATCATCTATGCCACGACCTAGCATGATTGATTTCTCAATACTAATCATGCAACTCAAGTATGTAATTGGGGATCTTAAGCAAGCAATTACAAGCATGAAAAACACAGATGATTCAAAAGAACAAATAATAAATTAATATATAAAATAATGAAATTAGATTACATGTTTATCTAGAGGTTCATAGATCCAAGGCACCATCAAAGGTTTAGGCTTTTATAACACAAGAAAGAATGGAACAATCCAAAATTAGAGACATGAATAGTTACATAAGAAATACCTCCACAATGTTTCTCTCTAAAGGATGATGGGATCTTTGGATTGGTGTCAACTTTATTGTCTAATCTAGTACCCAAAGGCCCGAAGGAGTAATGTAATCTCATCCTTGAAAGGCCTCCTTCGATATTAGCTTGAAACCTTAGCAACCCCTTGTGATTTTGCCAAATGCCCTTTTTGTGTGTGGAAAATAATGGGCATAAAGCAAATGCACGGCCGTGCTTTGGGTGTGTTTGACCCATGCTTATTGCTGGTGGCACCCGGGATTCGATTCTTCGCGAAAATTGGCATCTAGAGATTTGCACAACCAAAGAGCACCCCCGTGCTTATTAAGTATGATCATACTTTGGCAAACAGAACCATGCTTGGGTTGTGCTCTCTAATATTCTCCTTTCTAATGTTTTTCATGCTCTAAAACACATATGTATTGAGGATGTGCTTTTCTCTGGAATTGTCTTTTTGTGCTTGTTTCGCTTGGAATAGCACTAATTTCCCTTCTTTTGTCCCATAACATGCTTATCTGCACATAATGTACAGGATACCCGGCATAGCACTAAAATAAATAAAATCATACTAGAAGCCAATAAAAAAAATGTGTGAATTTATAATATAAAATGTATGCATTTTATGTACTCATCAAATTAAAGATCTTTTAAAATCACAGCAAAGACATCAAAAATAATGATCTTTTTGAAATCACAGCAAAGACATCTAAAATAAGTTTTGGATGAAGACAATATAATTTTTCATGTTAACTCAAGCATATTCAAACATTATTGAAACTAATCATTAACTTGATTGTGAGGTTGCCAAATTTATATAGATGATGAAAACTTTATTTAGCTTCAGTCAACTTTAATATAAAAGGTTTGAAATTTAACTTTATTTAACTTGTATGGCAACTTTTCGAAATCTTAAACCAATTACTTGCATTGAACACAGTCAAAAGGATCCCAAAATAAAAGGGACCATTAATAAAATAAAAAGGTCTGCCCACATTAGAAACTCAATCAATTTAGACAATTAATTTATAGAAGAAATATAATTAATTAACAGTATAATTTTGATGAGTGTACAAAGTTCATGAATTTCATATGAATTTGTACACTCAATCGGCATGTATTGAAACCATATTGTGGAATTCGATACTAAATATAGTGTGTTGTGCATTAATAGGCTTAAGCTAGTGCTTAAAGACAAGAAAGAGCTGAAAGAAGCATTTAAGACCTTAAAAGATGAAGTTGGAGCTCTCTCGACATCATTAGAATAAAAACAAGGAAAATTAGGTGGCTTACGGGCAGCTTACGGTCATCCTTACAGCCGTTAGTCAATTCTAAAAGACCTTGTGTGCATGCTTATACTCGTAAGGGCAATTCAAAGCCAATTTAGAGGATCTTACGTACAGGGAAGGCTTACACCCATAAGAATGTCCGTAAGGACTATCTAGAGAAGCTTACAATCATAGCATATGCCCGTAAGGACAGTGTCAATGCACAGAATAGTGAAGCTTATGACAGTAAGCTGGACCGCAACACAAACAGAAGACATTATGGCCATAAGTCGTCCTGTAAGGCTCGTGACCATTTTCTCTAGTTCCCTTACGGCTTAGCCCTTACCCCGTAAGCAGTCCGTAGGTAGTCGGGTATAAGTAGAACTTATAAGAATTTTTAGGGCATCTTCTATACTTTGAGGGCGATTCTTGGAGGCGAGGTTGAGGAATAAATGAGACGAATCTCTAGCGCTTAAGGAGCGATTTGGAGAGGGATTCCGATCTACATTCAAGAGGATTGAAGATCGTAGCCGTCAAGTTCATCTTTGCGGTGTGCATGGAAGCTTCTCCGGCGAATCTTCATCATAGGGATTGAAAAGGGGGTTTTCATGGCTTTCATGTTTTCCTCCATTATTTGTATCTTGAATGCTTTCCCTCCATTAATGGAGGGCTAATTTGTAAATTTTTGGGCATAGTTGAACTCTAAAGTTTATTTTCTTGACTTTAGTTGTTGGATCTTTGATGGTTAATTGATTTTTTTATTCGCAATCATATCTATTTGAGTCTAATTGTGTGATTGAATGCTTGATTGCTAACGAGGCAAAAGCCCTCGCACCCATACTTGGTATTACTGCATGACGAGAAAAAATTCCCACAGCATATACTTACCACAATTCAAGAGGATAGTGGGTACACCTCTGGTTAGGGTATCTAGGAGACTTTATCTCCCACAATCCTTTCGAATGGATTGATGATAATTTTCGTGCTATTTTCAATCATGTGGAGCGTATTTTAGGAGAAATCGCATTTCTGCTCTGTATTTGGATTAGGGGTAATCTCTCTCTTAAGGGAGAGATTATCTACTCAAGAGATTATCATTAGTCCACAATAAACTTTCATAGAGTGCTAATGCAATTGTGTGGAAGTTTGTATCAGCTCTGCACCTATTCAGTTACACTTCGCTTGACAAATCAAGGTTTTGTATATTTCTGGAAACCTTTCGGTTCAAATAAGATTGCATGTTTAGACAACCATTATCTTGTGCTTCATAACCCTAGAGGAATGCTATGCCCGGACATTGCTTTCTTCCTTGATTTCTCTCCTATTACCTCCCGTATTTTCTTATGTTCCTTTGCTTTTACTCACACATACATCACTCGATCGTTTAGGCTATTTTTCCTGTTTAGAGTCATTAATAATATTTACCTTCTTCCCTATGGACCGACACTGCTTTACACACTCTATCATTACATGTGTTGAGTGATCTGCTAAAATTTAAGAATTATGAAAATTTAACCAAATTATATAGTTTAGTTTATTGTAATTATATGCATAGACTTTTTTTGTTGCTTAATTACTTTAATGAAAGTGAGGAAAGATTAAAATATTTTCTCATGCAGTCAATGGAATCAAAATTTATAATTTACATAGATTTGGACTTAGGATGGCAAATTTCAATTATACTTGAACAAATATTTAAGATTATTGATTAGGAATTAAAAATAATTTGCTGAAATATTTAAAACAAAACTTAAGAAATAATATTATCTATATAATATATTCATGGAAAGTTCATTACCATAGAATTCCCGTCATGTAATTATTTTTAAAAAAATATTGAAGTTTGCATTTAATCTATTTATATGTTTTTTATTTTTTCATTAAAAAACTGTAAAAAAAACATTTTTAATTAATTTTATTAATGCATATTACTATGTCTTTTGATTTAGGGAAATATGGATATTTACCTATATATTTATTTTTACTTTTTCTTGGGAACTAATGGTATAATTTTATTGAAGATTTCTTTATCAAAATTAATTTATAACGTTTTAATTGTCATGTTCTTGTTAATTTACTTTACAGGTTATCCTCCATATATCTTTCCAAATCTTAAATTGGAAAATGAAGCCATTATTTACATGCACTCCAGCTTTCAAATCTTAACACTTTTGTTTCTTCATTAATGATCACTTAAAGAAGAGTTATTCATCAATTGAAGCATGAAGATACATAGATAAATACTTAAAAGGAATATTGGAATAAAACGAGTTGTCGCTATTTTCAAATAAACTTGTGATTTTCTTTTCATTTTCATAAAAAAATATAATTAACTATTTGAGTGAAAATTACTATATAGCCCAATGGGTCATTGAGATCAAAATTATTCTGGTGATCTCTAAAATGGGCCATTGAGATCTAAATTATTCTCGTCATTGAGATCTAAAACAAATCATATATTCTATGTTTTCTCGGTATATTTTCTCAGTACTAAAAGTAGATACATCATCTATTTTCTGAGTGTTTCAGAGAATAAATTAATTTTTTTATTATACATAAATTTTTGTTTATATTAAATATAACATTAATAATTAAAAAAAATCAATTACCCTTAGTTATTTATACAACAAATATCAATAAGACTTTTCAAAACCAAACAATGTCAATAATTTCCATTTTTAATTGTTGGGTGTTATTTATTGATGATAGCATTAAAATTTCTATTTTATATTAATATATAATATTGCCATAAATTCTCAAATTTGTAAATACTCCAATGGGGAGTGAGGGGATTTGCCTAATGTGTAATTAAACTTTGACCACAAGTTATTCCTTCTTTGTCTTCATCATCTCCCTCCAACCTCAAACATCAATCAAAGCATATAAGCAATCCAATGCTTCAACAAAATAAAAAAATTCATAAAATTCCATATAAGAAACGGAGAAACAACAAAAGATAGATTCATATGAATGGGTGGAAATGAAGAGCGAAAAGATGAAGAATGAAAAGGAAAGCTAAGAAATAAAGGGGGTTAGTTTTGGCTTTTAACATGGGAGGCCATGACTATTTCTAAGTTTGGTTGAAAGGGAATCTTTCTCTCATGTATCATACTATTATGTGGGGTTCCGGAAACGGCACAAGTGCAAAGAAAGAAAGAAAGAATCGATAAGTTTTATAGGCAAAACAATTCTTTTCAGGGGTTTAATCGTAATAATATTCGGATTACGTAGGCCACGTAATGGAGTAGATGCCATCTTTTGATTATGAAGGAATGAAGTGATTGTTATTACGTTGATAAATTAAAGCCTGCTTTAAAAGCATGCCGACAAGTGAGACAGTGGGAGAAGGATAGTTTATTTAGAGCATTATGTTCAATGGAGTATTATAATAGTTTGAAATGTATTCTCTAGCTTTGACTTTATATGAGTTCAACTGAGAATGGGAAACATGGATAGAGGAACTTGGATGAGAAAGTGGGGAAAAATCAAATAATTAAAAATACCCTTCACATTCATGCTTTTTTTAATCCGTGGGAATGGGAAACATGGATAGAGGAATTCAGATGATATTGGGGAAAAAATTCAAATAGTTATAAGTATCCTTCACATTCATGTGAAAACGGATAAATCACGTTAATAATATTTACAGAAAAAAAATTAATATTGTCACCAATTTATGTTTTTACCCTGTGTGAATTGAGATTTGAATTCGTCTTGACAAAAACACAAACACTTACTCAAAGAACTTGATACCAATAAATTAAAAGACCGTTAACAAATAGTGAAATATAATTAATGACCTTCACAATCATACTCATGTGATTGACGTGTTTTTTTTTATCTTTTATAATAATTATTTTTTAAAAAATAAATTAGGATAGCATGCATCTTAATTAGCCCAGCATAATACAAAGTCGTTTTCCTGATTCCAGAGCCAAGGAAGTTTCTGATTTTGTGTGCTGTACAGCATTATATACATACATATATAAATAAACACCAACACCTCAAACCTTTAAACTCTATAAAAGACGGTCTTTACACTTTATGAACAGTGAAAAGCAAAGAACTTGCTTGGTTGAAGAATAAGGCACATACATCTGTGCTATTGTCGATGTTGTGTCACTCTTTTGCGGTAAGCATAGCATGTTGTTCTGGCCGATCATAGGATATAATCAGGCTGTGTTGATCGATGCATGAATACTGCCTAACAGATTGATTCCATAACTAATTGGTTGTTGGTAGACACATCATGTAATATTTGAACCGTATTGCTTTTACTAGACATAAAATATTATTTTAATAATAATTTTACTCATTGTACAAAATAGTGTACATAATAATATTTTTAAGATGTACTTTATATATATTGAATACATTTCTTTTAATATATCGAAATATTTATTGGGTACTGGGTTATATATATATATATATCTATGAAAGTGCAAGTATCATCTAAGAATCCCAAATGGGGCCAAATGCAGCAAAACCAGCAGTTTTACAAGCACTCACAACATCTTTGCTCCCTTGAGGATTACTAGTCACCACCACCACTTCAGCCTTCCAGTTCTTAGCAGCCTCAATACTGATCTTTGCAATGTTAGGGCGACCAGAGATCATAGTATCATGTATGATAATCTTCTCCTTTGGATACCCACTTATCATCTCCATTATCTCTTTCCCAAAGTTCTCTTCAACTCCCTTGGTCACCCAAACCATGCACACATCAGCATTGCATGGCTGTAAAAGAAAAGACAAGAACACACAAATGCCAGACCCTGTAGCTACCAACACTGCTCTATTGTACATGTTCACCAAATAAGGAAGTCCAGCAAAGTGAAGTCCACGTACCCAAAGATGGTTGGGTGGATGAGAGACCAAACCTTTGGTGAAGTCTCCCACTGCACCAGCAAGCATCATGTGGTTGTCCTTTCCATTAGATATGATCCCAAATGCATGCCATTCAGACAATGGTGACCTACTTATCCTTCCTAATAAGCCTGCAGGAATCCCTCCCTCAAACTTGATCAGTGAGGCATGACCAGATGGTGCTGTGACTGAGACTGGAACTCTTTTGATGCTAAGCCATGGTAGCATGATGAATAAAGTGATAGCAAATGTGAACCAGAATTCCTGTTTTCCTGCAAGGGTAGGGATACTAATCTGATTGTAGGACTTGGTCTTAGGGTTATAACATACGGTTAGGACAACAAAAGCCCAAAGAAGAGCTAGTGCTATCCATCCAGCAAACCTATGTGTGCGCTCGAAAACATTGTGGTGAAGATGGCGAATGAGAGGGAAAGCAGATAAGCAAGAGAGGATTAGTAAAGCTGCAATGGTTGTAGCTACAAAGACTATCTCTGTACTAGTGTTTTCAGGAGCTTTTAATGTGAGGACTAAAGAGTATATAAGCCATGCAACGGAGGAGACGCCACAACTGCTGTGAATGCCACCTAGAGATTGAAGGAATGATGTGGTTGTTGTCTTGATAAACAAAGGCACACACGGGTGACCTAAAACCTTGACAACAGACCAAAAAACTATTCGGAGAAATGCCTCGCTCCGGCAAAGAATGAGAGTAAGGATGTTAGCCATGGAAATGAGTGTAGGTCGATGTTTTCCGAATGGGAAGTGGCCGGAGATGGCGAGAACAAGAGCAATAATATTTGAAGTGAAACAAGTAGCGAAAAGGCGCTTGTAGACAGTGAAGAGGCCTTGATCAAGAAGTATAATGGAGAGCCGAGACTTGTTAGATGCTTGTTGGCCTTTCCTTATAGATTCTTGTTTCTCAACGTCTAGTGCTGCTCTTAGTGTGATCTTCTTCTCTTCATGATCTCCATGTTGAGGTTCAAGTTCATATACATCTTCATCGTCAATGTCTTTGGGGTCGAAGTTGAGGTCACAGTAATGGCTGCTTGGTCGGCTAACCGTCCTGCTGAGAACTTTGGGGGAAGGAAAGGCCTTGATGGAGTTACTAGGGTTCCATGGAATCCAAACCCACCTTCCATTGTACTCTCCTCTATTGGAGTCCAATAGAGGATGGGGAGAATCAAATGAAACTCCTTGGCAACTGGTAGACCTGCCATGAGTTGGCATCGTCTTGCTGATCATCTCCATAATTACTGAACTAGTTACTCTTTTGGGTTACAAAGGGTGGTTGGTTTTGTGGAGGTTTATAGAGGGTTTAGACTCCGGTGTTCATGATTACAACTAACCCCACATAAGAATCCCACTTATATTTACCAACAACACGCCATTAGTGGGTTCTTCCTTTTTTTCGTCTTTTGACTCCCACTTAACTTCCCGTGAGTTACATGGATGCTTGGTATTGGCTCCCACTTGGACAAAGACACACCCACTAGAGTCAATTCACTGATTTGGTTGACTGGGTTATAAATACTTACGTTTTTTTTTAAATTTTCATTTCAATGTATACTGTTTAGGTAACGGCCAGTGGGTGGTTTGGAATTGGCAATTTGTTATTATCTTTTTCTTCGCTTTGCTTTGGCACTAAGGTTGCTCTAGAGCTGACTTTGGTAGAATTATGTTTGAGTCTACTCTGGTTTCGTACAAGCAAATGTCATCTAAGTATGTAGGAAGAAAGAGTTTAAAATAAGTTGGTGAGAACCATTCTATGACAATTATTTCCCACCATAGCAAGACATATTCTTGTAATTAAACGTTTTTAGTGTGCATGCATAGAAATTAAATTTAGTTTATGCTGACATTAAAAATTAAAAATTTGATATGAAAGTTATGACGATAAGTTAGATAAAAAGAGCTAAATTAATATTTAATATATATATATATATGAACCACTTAATGCTTGTTGCTAATAAATTTTCTTCATCAAATGGAAATGAAAAATGATCATTGCTTGAGTGTACATGTTTCTCTATTATAAATTAACGCATTTGAATTTTTGTTTTTTGAAAATTTTGCTATAATTAATACTTAGTTCATCTCTTTTTGATGTATGGATTGTGGATCACAAACTTAAAGCAAAAAGAGTAAAAAGAGAAAAATACAAGGTCCAAATGAGTCCCAAAAAAAAAAGTTTTAGAGAAGAACACAAGATTGACATGGCCTAATGTAAGCAAGCAATGAAGACTACAGAATTCTGCCTTGAATTTTTTAAAAAAAAACCGAGAGGATTACATGGCGTCTACATACCACTGTGTTAAGGATGTGTGTTTTTCAAAAAAAGTTTAGAACCATGCTTTAGAATAGTGACACGACTCGGTGCTTGCCCCATGCAAATTTACACAAGACACTATAATTGAGAGTCAAGGCTGCATTTTGCCTTGGATTTTTATAGGGATTGATTTAAAGCTTGGTACATGTCCCATACTGATTCTTGGATTATAAATGGGCAAATACAATTGTTGTAAGGGGGTCTTTTGAAGAGTACCTTGACAAAACTTCTTGGCAAGATTTTGGATGGAATTTTCAGTGAATTTTCTTGAGGATTGAAGGCACCGAATATATAAAGGAGAGATCCTTGGCCGCTCTTTTGTAGGTCTACCAAAATGGGAAAACAACTTCTTCAAAAACCTACAGATGACCCTAGAATCATTAGTTTGGAGAGCTTGAGCCTCAACCCATCTAGATACATAGTCGATTGCAAACAAAATGTACTTATTGCTGTAAAAGCTAGAAAAAAGGCCCATGAAGTCAATGTCGGTCCCAAACATAAAAAAATTTCACAATTAACAATGGGATTTTGAGGCATTTGGAAGCGTTGAGAAATGTTACCTAAACATTGGCAATTGCCACAAAGTTGAATGTATCTTTGTGCATCATGGAAAAAAGAGGGTCAGACCATCTTGTTTGCACTATAGTGGCCCCTACGGGTCCCATATGACATTGCCTTAAAATCTCCCATCCTTCCTAATGCAAAACACACCTTTGGATCACATGATGGCTCCAATCTCTCTAATCCAAGTTAGGTAGGCTAGTTCTCCCTTTTGATTCACCTCTAAAGCTCTAGAGATCTATCCCCTTTCTTTCCCCAAGCCTCACCGCCAAATAGAACAAGAGATATCCTTAAAACCCTTGTTATAAATATTTATACCTAAATACTTATGGGCTACTTACAGATGTAAGAATGTGGCCGTAAGGAGCTGGAGATGATGGGTCTTGGGCTGTTCAGGATCACTTACTGCCGTAAGTCTCGTCTGTAAGGTCTTTAGTTTAGTGTTGCTATCCAGCTTATAGCCTTAAGTACTGGTCAGTAAACTTCTCTAGATAGTTCTTGCGACCACCTTTACGGGAATATGTTATGCTTGTAAGCTCCTCTAAAATAGTCTTTACGGCCTGACTTACAGGTCTAAGTCCTGTTCGTAAGTCCCTCTGATTGTCCTTATGCTCTTCTTTATGCTCTTCTTTATAGGTATAAATAAGCATACCAACAATGTTCTTTGGAAGAGGCTTACAACTGTAAACATGGATGTAAGATGCCGTAAATAAGTCTGTCTAGCCTATTCTTCACTGATTGATGCCGAGAGACTTCCATCTTCATAATTTTGGCTATAGATTGCTTTTATCAGCTCTTTCTCTCTCTCTCTCTCTCTCTCTCTCTCTCTCTCTCTCTCATCTTTAAGCACTGCCCGAAGCTTGAGAATGCAAAATACACACACACACACACACACACTCTCTCTCTCTCTCTCTCTCTCTCTCTCTCTCTCTCTCTCTCTTTCTCTCATCTTTAAGCACTGCCCGAAGCTTGAGAATGCGAAATACACCATGTTTATCATCGAATTATATAATATTACTCTAATGCACTCCTAATGAGTGTACAAAATGATATTAAATAATGAATAATCGTACACTCATCACACATCAACAATATTAAGTTGGATCCTTTGGGTGATATAGAGGTTGTAGAACACCATTGAAGATATTAAGAAATTGTTGAACAATGTACCTGTGGTTAACTTGAATTATATTTCTAAGGACCTAAATGAGTTTTATGATATTTTGGCTAGGCATGTTTGTCATATCCGAGACCTATCATTTATCCTAAAAAAAATAGAGCTGCTGAGATGCATTGCTAATGCAGTTATTGAGTCTAAGATTTTTGAGTCAGTGTGCTATTTTTAGCTTGTTTCTATGTTTATATGTGTTGTTGATCCTTTCTTTTGTCTTAGTATTATTTAGTTGTTTTAGCTTTTTTGTTAAAAAGAAAAATAAAAAATGAAATCCATGGGTATTCTCATTGAAGTTTAATGGGCAAAAGGAAAACAAAAAATTGATACATAAAATGAAATATTATGAGAATGGTGAATGGACAGACCTAAGGTCGAATCCCTGGGTCGACATCATTGTTGTGGTACTGTAAATATTATGTAGGATATTGTATAAATACTGTAGCATTACTGTTTATTCACATATTTTATATTCTACATGATATATGTTATAGAAGCATATTAGTTTTAAAATATTCATTTCTATTATTTATGTCATATAATTCAAAATATTTGTTATATATAATTAGAAGCCCAGCTTCTAGTTCGTCCTCATATTGAAAATCTAGGACTGTTAATTTTTTTTAAACTTTGTATCAAGTGCAGTTTTTTGAATAATGTATTATTTTTTCTATAAATAAAGTATTTGTATTTTACAGGTGTTTGTGAATTTTAAACTTTTTTTATATGATTTTTTCAACATATTCTTTTTTAACATAGGCTAATGATATTGGACCAACTATGAAAAGTGTTAGTGTGGAGATTTAAAAGGCAAGAATTCAAGTCTAGCTTAGCATGATAATGATAATGGGTCTTCGGTTGTGATTATAAACTTGCAGCATGAACACAATATCACCGAGTAAGGGTGCAAGGACTGGACAATCAAATTTCTTAGTTGCACGCATACCCTTGACTATACTAGGCTTATTGCATTATTTTTTTTTTCTAAAAAAAAGCAAGCCGACAATCAAAAAATCGTCCCATCCAAACAAACCAAAGCGGAACCTCACTTTGGCAAATTCTTACTTTGAGATGTTCACTTCTATAAACCAAATACTGAATAAATTGAAGTGCATGACTTCCACATTCAACTAAACATACAATAGTTGTGGCTCTCATTTGGAACTTGGGGTTCTATACATGTTGCATTTCCGTACTTCCATGACTTCCATGAATAACATTAACTAAACATGTCGTAGCCCCAACAAAAAAAAATGAAGAGGTTGGGAATAAAGCCTAATAATATTTTTTTACGCAACTAGTCATAAAACCGTCAACTAATAAAGCAAAGAAAGAACTAACTTTAGATTGTACATGAAACATGGATAGTGTAGAATTTAAATTTTATTGGCAGAGAAATCTTTTTGTTGAATTATGAAAAAATTAAAAAGGAATTGGAAAAATGCAAAAACAATTCAATAATTCCTTTATTGGTAGAATTTTTAGCGTGAACGGTTGTTTCTCACTCCCTTTTTTTTTTTAATAAATGCAACAAGAACCACACCACAAGGGGATGTCAAAGGACAGGGAAGGGTGGTGCATCAGTTACGGTGGTTTAACAACCCCTTATAGATTTATTAACTCAACCAGACATCACATGAGGCAGTTATAGTTCTACATGTGCACGCGTAGAAGATATATCTGGAACAAACCGAGTTAATAAATCACTTTACCATGCAACCCTGGAGGGAAGAAAAATGACATCAATACAAGAAATTATATTTTTAGTGATAACCAAAGTCGTTACTAAAAGTAGTAATTTTTGTCACTATTAGTAATAGTGGCCAATTTATGTGGTCGTCACCTCTCATCACAAGTACCTCTGAAGTAAATACAATAGCGACCACTTTAGAAATTTGGCCACAATTACATAAAAAATTTGTGCCCCAATTATTGTCACTAAAAACTTCAATATTTGTGATAAAACTATGTGGCCACAAATACTCAAAATTTTGTGGCTAAATTGTTGTCACTAAAAACATTGGTATTTATGATAAAACTATACTGTCACAAAAACCTTACTATTTGTGATAATTTTGTTAAACACAAAAAATAAAAAATAGTGATGAATAAAATAGTCATAATTGGTCATTTTATTGTGAAACCATTGTTGATAATAAAATGATTTTAAACGGTAACAAAATATTTTGTCAAAAGTAATATTTTTATTGGTGACCAATACTTTATTACTAATGTTGTTTAGAGATAGTGTGAAGTGTTTATTAGTGTCACAAATAAAATTATTAATTTAATAATAATGTTGCTACTAAATAAAAATATTTAATATTATATATTAATAGATAAATATCACTAAAACGTACAAAATTTTTATTTCAAATATAAAATTGGAAATTTAAATATCCAATAATAAAATTATAAAATTATCGTAAACTATGCTCTAATGTAAATTTGGACATGAAATACTCAACCATGCATTTTAATCTTTTTGCATTTTTTTAGCTTCTTCTAGAATTTAACTCTTTTTTTTTGTGACTTTAATGTTATTCTCTCTTCATGATACTCATTCTGCATATTTAGAAAAAAAAAGAATCTAATAAAGTAATTTTCAATTTTCAAAAAATTCTAATTTAATTATAACTTTCTACCATTATTTCTTCTCAATTGACAAGCGACAAATTCCATTTTGCATTTAGATTTTTCTTGTTTTAAATAGATAAAAAAATCATTAATAGAAAACCCACAATCAAAATTTAAACAACATATTCCTATTATGAACCAAAGATTCAAAGTGTTAAAAATGAAATTCTAACAAATAATGATCATTGGAAAAATCCAATAAACCTAACTTTGAAGATGAAAAAGATTAAGCAAAACATCAATTATATCTTCTCCAATGTATAAACGAAGAAAACGAATTTGAGAAAAGAAAAAGAGCAAATCTTGTGATCATCAATGATATGCATCTCTACATCTTGAGCTAGTTGAGTCACTTTGGTTCTTTGAATCAAATATAGCCAAATCATTGCCACCGATCTCCTTAGGCACTAAAGTACTCAAGGTTTCACCATCTTCGTTTATTCCTTTTATATGTTAAGTTCATTGAGGATATTTATCTTTTTAAAATTTAATTTTTTTTTTAAATTACATTATCTAGATTTTGTTTTGTGAGATTTAGTAAAAATATATTTAATCTTGATTTTAATTTTTAAAATTTTCTCTAATACTATATATCCTAGATATGATCTAAATTAAAGGTCTACTTTATAAGCCTTATAATATAAATTTTGAGTATTGGATAAATTATAATTTTAAAAATCTTTTAAATTTTATCTATAATTACTTAAAACATCTATTGAATTTAAAAAAAAAAATATGTACATAGATCTTGAGATTGGGTAGGGAAAATTAGACTTTTTTAATATTTTATTAAGAATATACTTTTTACAACCACATATACTTATTTATAAAAGACTGTAGACAATACATGTTTACATTTTTTGTATCTAAAGTTGGCGACACAAAAGATAAGATTCATAATTGTGATAGATACTAAATTGTCAAAATTGAACAAAATAATTAGACATCATAACTAATCCAAACTATAGTGACAATAAACTCTTTTTTTTATCATAAAATACCTAATATTTGTGGTAAAATAATAAGGTGTCACAAAAAAGTTGTTACTAAAAATTATAACTCTTGTAGTAGATCCTCCCATAGGGTGTCTGTGAACAGTAAATTAACACTGTTGCTATATTATTTATATAGTATTTTATAGTATATATATGCTTAGTACTACAACAGCTGTCGACCGGGGAATTTGATCCCAGGTCTTCCATTCACCATTATCATAAAATTCCACTACACCAAGTAGTGACTGTGCTGTTGTTTTATTTATATCCAGTTTTTATAAATGTCACATGAATTAATTGTTGATTAAAATTAACAACAAAAGCGTACAATCATAAAATAATTAGAATATCAAACTCAATACCACCTCTCATACAAATGTGTACCAACATAAATTTCCTTCAACTTAATATTTCCTTTAACTCATAATGACACTGTTCTCCTAATATACCCTCTAGAGCTTTCCTTGTCCTCGTTGTCTGAGCTTCTCTAGAGAACACCCCAATTGCCCTCTTTTGCCATGGCAAGTGGGGTCGGCTGCATAATACCCCTCCCCTTCCTATCACTTCAGAACCCCCTGACTTGAATTGCCTCTATTGGGTAAGTGTTGATGGGGCTTCCCCTTACAAAAGAGAAGACTCTCCTATGGTCCAAGGTAAAATTATCGAAAAACTGAAGAATTCGATCAATGTCCGTACAAGAGCAAGTGAATGTTTCCAAAATGCTTTATATGGAAAATTCCTAGGGAAGACACCACCTTTGGAACTTATTCAATCTACCTTGACAGAGAAATGGCTGGTTTGGGGATCCTGCCATATTGCTGATATGCTGAATGGATATTTCTTTGTTCAATGTGAATCCATTGAAATGATGAAAGCTATAATGTTGGAAGGACCATGGATGGCCAATGGAATGGTGTTTCAACTTTCATTTTGGCAAGATCACTTCTAGTCAATTTATACACGTCTGTCCACATCTGTGGTGTGGGTGAGGTGCACCACTTGCCTCTAGAATACTGGGAGGGTAATATGCTGGAAGTTCTCACAAAGCATATTGGACCCTTACTAAAAGTCGATGAACAAACTCTCTTCTTGAGCAAAGCATGCTATGCTCTAGTTTGGCTGGGAATTAACCTTTCTCAACCTTTAGAAAGGGGTTTTTGAGTGGGAGAGGATGATTAGAAGGTTTTTATGGAATCTTTTATGGGTGTTTCCCTATATATTATTACACTTGCGGTTTGGTTGGACACATCTTGAGCGCATGTTGTCACCAAACCGATATTCCATTGGGAGAAGATATTTCTGATAGACGATCTATTGCTGTGTACCAAACATTGGGAGTTCTCAGGAACCCCTTAGAATCTCAAGTGCCCAGGCTGCCATGCAATCGGGATTTGATTGTCTAACCCCGCAAGAATTACAACAAATGGAGGAGGGTAATGGGTTTTCCCTTGATTAATGGTGGTGCGACGACTCAATTAGGGATGGGGGCAGGGTGACATTTTGGTGTGCTCTATGTGGAGGAAGACACATGTGGAGCTTATTTAGTTTGTCCAAACTAAGGATGGTGTGGATGATGGACATGTGGAAGAGGCAGGGGAAGCTCATGATTTTCCAATGCTTGGCATATCCCATCAATCTTTACAGATCTTGATGCCTTACCTCCATCACCTTCCATTCGTCACAATCACTCTATCCAATCTTATGCAGATGCTTGTTGAATATCAAGTGGAAGCTCAAAAAGAATCTCTGGCTTACAGAGATTGTACCTGAGGAGGCCTGTCGAAGAAGAAAATAAGAATGGAGTTTGCTCCTTCTGGGAATTGATCATCTCTGCTACCTTTTCTCTTGTTTTCTCTTAGCAAATCTGCATAGTTTTTGTTTGCTTGTCTTTTTTGATGATTTTTCTTTGTCTTTTTCTTTTTCCTACTTATGATTTTGAAATGAAAGAGCTTATGGTTTTGTGTTGGAATTGCAAGTGTGGTTCAGTTGTAAACATGATCAACATAATTTTTGACCTGCTTAAGAAACATCAACCCAATTTACTGTCCTTAGGACTCGAGAAAATGTTGATGGAATTAAGAGGTTTTGCAAAAAGTTTCAGAACTAGTCTTCGGTTGCTATTCTGACTACTGACTATTTTGGTGGTATTATCATTTTGTGAAAGCGAACTTTTGGTGCCATCATTCCCCTATCGATATCCAGAGTCGCGCTTCACCAGGTAATCTTGTTGGCGCTTCCTGAAGATTGGATGCTTTCTATCTTGTATAGTTATCAGAGGATGGACACTCAGAGGATGTTCTGGAGAGAATTCTGAGGTATCACTAACTTAAATCTCCCCTGGCTCATCATGGGCGATTTCAATGCTACTTGTTCCCCATCTGAGCATAGGGGTAATTCTTTTTCTTACTATGAGGGAAAGGCTAACTGTTTTTCAGATTTTATAGTTGGTAATTTTTTGCTTGATTTGGGGTATGTGGGGGAGGACCTTACCTGGTGTAATGGACAACTGGAGCTTTCCCGTTGGTGGGCCAGATTGGACTAGTGTTTGGCTAACCCCCTTATGGACCTCAAATTTTGGTTCTTACTTGAATTTTTATTTGTTGCATTTTTCTTTTGATCATGCTCATCTTTTTCTTGTCGCTTATTATCGCTTTTCTGAAAAAAATTGGATTTTTCATTTTAATAGTTATTGGCTTGACTACCTTGAATGTGATCGTATCATTAATAGTGTTTGGAAGTCTAATGCTAATTCTAGTCCTCTTCATGCCTTCACACACTATGTTAATTGGACTAAGACCAAGCTTATTTATTGGATATGCATAGGTTTAAATTATTTAGATAGAGATATTAAAGACATTGAGTTAAGAATTAAGGAGATAGAGGGTTCTGATTCTATCGTTGATGATCTCTCTCCTGATTCTTGTGACTTCAGAGTCCTCTATAATAGGCATAAGGCTTTACTTTGTCAGAACTCCTTGTAAAAGGCCCAACACTCTCGTTTGATGTGTGTTCAAAATTTTAATTTTAACTCTAGTTACTTTCACAATAATGCCCACATTCATAGACATAAAAATCACATTGCTCATATTATAGATGGTCATAGTAATGTCTTTACTGATAGATCTCACATTGAACATTGTTACTTGACTCATTATTCCAATTTTGGTCTAAGCATAGTAAGCACTCTATTTATGATATTTTGCTTGCTCTCCCTGAGAATCTTGAGTGCATTTCAGAGTTTGAAAAGGTTTCTCTTATCAGACTTGCTATTATAAAATTATTACTAAGATTTTGGCCAATAGACTTAAAAATGTCTCGCCCTATCTGATTGGTAGAGATCAATGTGGTTTCATCATGGGGAATTGCCCAATGAACAACATTTTGGCTGTCCAGGAGGTAGCACACTCTATTGAACATGATTTTAAGGACTCTTGTAGGATGATAGTTAAAAATAATGTTAAGAAATCATATGCCATCTTGAGTTGGAATGCTGTTTTTGCCAATTTAATTAAAATGGATTTCCCTCCTATTTGAGTCTCTTGGGTCAAGTCCTGTCTAGCTTCAGCTAGGTACTCTTTCCTCATCAATGGTCAACCTTCTAGCTGGATTTCTTCTTCAAGAGGAGTTCACCAAAGATATTTGTTATCTCGTTATTTTTTCATTCTTACTTCTCATAATCTGTCTGATATTCTAAATAAAGCCTTAGATATGAATATAATTCCAGGATTTGAGCCTAGATTTAGTCTTAATTTCAATCATCTTATGTATGCTGATGACCTTCTTTTGGTGACTAAATCCAATAGGAAAGTTGCCCAAAACTGTAAGTTATTCCTTTCCATATACTCTCGGTTGACTGGGCGGAAGCCTAACTTTCCTAAATCAGCAGTTTATTTTCCTAGTTGGCTTAATAAAAAAGTGTGCAAAAGTATAAGTTCAATTTTGAACTTTAAGATTGGCAATTTTACTTTTACTTACTTGTAAATCAATCTCACCCATAAGGCTCAGTTTGAATCTCTTTTGGCCTATGGTTTGGCGAATTTCCAAAACTATTACCATTTGGAATCACAACTCCATCTCTAAAGCTGGTAGAGTTGTTTTAATCAATAGTTCCATTCTCTTAGTACCTCTTTACCATCTCTCTTCCTATCCTCTTCTAGATGGTATTTTGGACTCAATTGCCAAACTGGCTAGGGATTTCGTTTGGGTTAATAGTGGCAATCATAGTGCCATCTATCATGTGAGTTGGAACATTGCTACTCTTGATTAATCTAAGGTGGGTATGGGCATTAAAAATCTCAAATTGACCAGATTTGCTTTGTTTGCTAAGCATATTATGAGGTTTTTGAATTGCAAGGAGGTTGATTAGGTGGAAATTTTAAAACTGAAATATATTTCAACTCATAATTGGCTTTTCGATCCCCCAACTAATTATTCTTGGGTTTTTAGGTTATCCTATAAAACTACTGATCTGATTAAGCCAAGTATCTGGATTCAATCCGTTAATCTACAATCTATTTCCTTATTTAATGACCCATGTTGTTTTGAAATTCCTTTGGCCTACAAGCCAACTTTTTTCAATATGGACATGGATTTTGAGAATATTCAGGTTCGGGACTTAATTGAGGAGGAAAAATGGGATCATAGCATGCTTCATAATTCACTTGGTCCCAGGTTGGATTCTTCCACTTTAACTAGGAGCAGCATTGTTCCTAATGCTGTCAATACTTGGGTTTGGTACCCTCCTGCCAACTACAATATACTTTCTTGGAATATTTGGTTAAAAGTTTGGAAGCTTAATGTTGCTTCTAGAATCAAATTCTTCACTTGGCTTTTTGAACATGACTCCTTCCACTCTTTGTGTCCTCTGTGGGACTGAGTTTGAAAATATGAATCACTTATTTCTCAATTGCTTTAAAGTCAGGGATATTTGGATTAGCATCAATGTTTATTTATAAAGCATAATTTGGGAACCTTGCTGATGGTGGATGGTTGAATTTCCAGGATTGCAGGCATCCAAATCAAGCTGTATCTATAATGCTGCTACTTTTTGGCTGATTTGGAAAGCCTGATGTGATGTATTATTCAAACGCATTCAACTAGATTTTGGGAGAATTTCTTATAAGCCCATCAATAACTTTAAAGAATACATTAGTGGGATGAAGCTCAAAATAGGGAAGTTTCTTTTAAACTTAGATTTCCACTTTTGGTATGGATTTTTATTGTTTATTGATGCTTCTTGGTCCAGTGAGGACACAATAGGTGGAATAGGTTTCATTATTATCTCAAATGACAAGAGAATTTTTATGGCAAGATGCCAATAGGTATAAGCTCAATTAAGCCTAGAGACAGAGGTGAAGATAATGTATTGGGCACTTCAACTATTTGCTCAAGGAGATGTCAACATTTGTTGAATTTTCACAGATTCTGCTGAAATTTTACATGCCATTGAATATCAAGAGGGGCAAAGTATGTCACGCCAAGACTCAAGGGCCCCGGAACGTGACAACAACCATGGCAACCCGAGGAGGGATACCACACCACGATACCTTTGAGTCATTGCAGGGTTAACAAAATCTTTGGTAACAAAAGGAAATTGAAAGATAAGTAGAGGAAGCATCAGCAACAATAATATATGATATAAGGGTTCAAGAAATATCCAAACAAACAACCATGAAAACAGAGTGTGAATACACTATTGGATCCATATCCTTATACAGCGTACTTATGTTATAAAATAAACATATAAGATATAGGAGGTGAGTGACACACCCCTTGCGTGTGACCTGCAAGTGCATGGGTTTGTCGAAGTAATAATACCCCGATGAGTGGATAGTCAAATCCACAGGGAATAGTGATCAGAAACACAAAGATTGCTACTTAACTAAAGTGAAGATGAATCGATAGTAGTGTGAAAAAATCAATATGCAAAGAACTAAAGAAAGTAAGAGGCGCAATAAAATGAGAGGAAGGCAATCGATAGAAAGTGGAGCACCCGGACATTGCTCCCCCTAAGACTATTGCTTCAAGTGCAAGACCAACTATTAAGCTCCTGACTGATGCTTAATGAGTCTTGGAAATCCTAAAATATATGGTCCTAAACCTAAGTTCAACCATAACTAACTCTATACTATGCCCCGACGGAGAAATCACTCAGTCTCAACACCTCACATTGTGTACAGTTGCAAGAAGCTCTAGGGATTCCAAGTGATAAACCCTATTCCCTAACATAGGTCTAACCCTTTGGTCCAGGTAAAATACCCCTAGTCACAATTAAGCCCCATCACTAAGGATTACTTCAACGCTTTACTTTGTTGCTCACGCAACTAAGCCCCAACGGAGTTCCTCTCTTAGCACTTCACTCTATTGTGACCGCTAAAAACCTCTGGAACATGGAGGAAGGATAAATCACACCGAAAGGGAAAAGGGATATTCCGGTACCTCTCGATTCACCCTCTCGACCCTCTCTAATCTTTCTTTGTCTAACCCTCATGGTGTGTCACTCACTCACAAGGGTTATCAATGTAGACTCTCAACCCTAGTGTCACTCTAAGGGAGAAATCAATCAACAAGCATTCAAGATTGAAACTCAATTAAAGACACCAATCAAAGAAATATAATAAAAGGTCAATGAAACAATAACATCCTAGGGTTTACAAGTCCAAGTACCCTCTAAGGGTTTAGCTCTCCATGGAGCAAGATACAATCAATAATAAAATGGAAAGTAAAAACATGCAATCTATAAGTAAAACCCCGTTGGTATTCGTGTCGATGGTCTTGTGGAGTAGCCTCGTCCTCTTCAAAGGTTCCCTTGTCAAGCCTAGGGCACACCACGCCGGATCGGTATCGACGAAAGCTCCCCCAATAACTCTCTTCGAAAGGAACGCGCTATTGGAGGCCGTAGAACCACTCCAAAAATCTTGCCAAAGCCCCTCTAACCCCTAGCCGGAAGGCTCTCTAAAGTTGGGGAAAAGATGGAGAATAGATAGAAAAGAGGATTCTAAAATCGGGCTGAATCGCGGCTTTATATAGGGCTGGAATCGGGAATCCACACTGGTGTGTAAAATTCCCAGACGCCCATGTGAATCTGCAGAACTTGTTTTTTACGGCATGTGAACAGTAACAACCACTGTGGTTTGCACAGTACCTGCTACAGTACTCCGCCAAAAACACTCCCGAATCCACACTCTTCATCGAGGCAACATAAATGGGCACACGTCTATGCCGTAGATCGCGTCACCTTTTCAATAAGGGATAACATTGACAAAGATCTTGCTAACATTGCACAAGTTGGAATACACAAATGTGACTGCCTTTGTGCCCCTCCAAACCATGTAATTTCTTGAGCGCATGGAGGTTGGCACAGATTCACGTATCTTCAAGCACAACTTGTGTCTTCACATTTGTTTACTCCAAGATTCCATCAACAAAGTGTAATCGCAATCTACTTTGGCTTTCTTTCTCTACATTTGGCTCCACAACCCTAAATGCACACAAGTAACACAAATACACATATATTAGTGCTAAAATTTGATAAAAGTAATGCTCACCGTAAGAAAAGAATACTTCATATTACTAATACACAAGCACTTATCAGTGAGCAGAGGAAGAAAGCTAGCAAAGACCCAGCATACTGCTTCACCGCCACGCTACTAGCTGCTAGAGCCGAGGAAGAAGAAAGAGGTGGTGAGTAACCTAGGTCAGTCAGTGAGTGGGTTAGCACAATTCTGAAAAATACCAAACTGAGTGGAATAAACATCAACAACCAAGCTTGTGCAAAATGCATAAACTTTGAATTATACAACAATTTGCAAACTTGTACTTATAAATATAGATTATATCCATAATCATAAAAAAATGATACAATTGCCTCAAATAAGGGTTTCTCTTTCAAAACAATCATTTTCAAGAATAATATGAGTTATAAAACCTTAGGCTATGAAACTCATCATAAAACTCATTCATTTCAAACACAAGGACTATTGCAAAAATGTTTAGCATAATAATCAAGAAGTGTCAAATAATACACTGCATGAAAGCAAGTTTGTAAAAGGTCTAGAAAACCCTCTAAAGTGTAGCTGTGTCCATGGCTAAGGTCAGAGCTGTCAAAGCCCTCATGACCTTGATGTTGATACACCAGTTCTGTATGGCGACTCTGGAAACCTAATGTATCATCTAATTATGCTCTAAGTGCCACTTGATATGGATAAGAAAAACCAAGTCCTCTATGCCACCTCTAAAGGCTGGCCCGTGGGGATCCCCTATTGCAGCAAGCGGGTTACAACCCCATCACCATCAAACCACACGAAGGTATAACAACAATATAACAATTGGTACATAACTAGGACAATGTTCATATGCCGGGAATGAGCTTCATTCCTCATAAATGAATATCACAAGAATAGTGTGCGTGTAAGAGTCATACTTCAATTCAAACTCGATAAATCAATACATATATATATATATATATATTCCAAGAGATTTGTGTAATCTAAACCCTACTCATAACTTAGGCGAGAAAACCTCAGGCATGCTAATCCTCCACTGGCTCATTGCCTTGAGGCGAGCTTTCACCACCTAACCATCCAGCACACACACACAACAACAACAACAACAACAACAACAACAACACACAACAACAACAACAACAACAACAACAACAACAACAACAACAACAATTAAACAAAGCAAACCAATAACTGAAACACTAGGTTATAAATGCCATGAACCCCTAACTGGATCCTAGGGTTGACTCAAGACTAGCTTCCAAGGTTCCCAAAGAACTCCTAAGGGTTTGAGCTTTAGTCTAAACCAAAAAATTCAAAGAAACAACTAAGTTTAACCAGTGGTATAGTATCCAAGAACCCTAGCAAGCAATGGTTCATGGATTCAACAATTCAAGGAAACATGGCAAGGAAATTCACTCATTCTATCTCTCAAAGCAATAATCAACAAGAAGAACCAAGATCAAACCATTAACCAACTATAGATCATCCATTTTCCATCAATAAGAAAAAGCAAAAAGAAGGAAACTTACCTCAAGGATTCAAGTATCAAAATGTATGAATCTTGACTTTAAGGTTGAAAGAAGAATGCTAACTAACCTCTATTCTAACTCCAAAGGAAAGCACAAAGAAGAGGTGGAAGAAAGGAGAAGAGAGAAAAATTAAAGAGGTAGCCAAAACAAAAGCCTTAAAAACTGGGCAGGAAGCGCCTCGCAAGCACCATGCGGCGAAAAGTGTTCATAGGCACCCACCTAGGTACGCTCGTTGGCACCCTGCGAGCACAAGTCACCAGTCTGGAGCATCCTACGCCCACCTGAAGGGAGCAGGTGCCTTGTGGGATCGTGCTTAGGCACACCCTGCACCCACCTCACCGATGCAGTCGGCTTGGCGGCTGCACAATGAGCTCGGGCACAAGACTCAGCCTTCGGTCTAAGTCATGATGGTGGGCACCCATGCGCAAGTACCACAGTATAAGCTCAAAAATGGCTTGAATGCGCTTAGACAGTCCCGGTCTCAATTACCAAGTTAAATAAACAGGCCCGAACAATTGTTCGAGTCTTTACACACAAAAAGGGGGCGACACACCTCAGAGTAACTAGTGAGTTTCAACTATTATGAACAACATTAAAGGACTGCCCAATCAAGAGGAGGACATGCAAATTAAGTTGATCCCTAGGAAATGGAACACCATTCCTAATAAAGTTGCTGCTGAAGGAAGGAATTACCCACAATTATCCCTTTTTCCATCAAGGGAGAGAGAGGCCACAATGGTTGATGAACATCCACACTATCTTTGGGTTTGGCTTTTAAAGTCTTGTTTGTTTGAACATCTATTTTGGTTGTTGATTGTTTTCTATTGAGTATGTTTGATTTTAGTTGTTGTGTTGCTCAATTATAGAATAAAAAGATTGATTTGTATATTTAAGTATTTACATATTAGTTATATAGATACTTATTTAACATAATTTTTTAGTTTCGAACATATTTTATGTTAAATAATTTTTTTATCAACCATTGCCTAACATTTGTTTGGTTATGAATTATTATACTTATTTCATTTCAAGCTTGATCTTTTAGGGTATTTAGTTAATAAAATTTTGTGTTTCTCAAATTTTAATATAGCAAAACATCCCCATGTTGCAAATACACAATGTATCTTTGAATTTAAAGAAAGAATTATTTTAAATCTAAAATACTATTTGTTTTTTTTAATTATGTATTTATACTTCATTCTCATTCTCCTTTTCATATTTTTGGTTAGCTTCACCAATGGATGAATGTCACGCCCTAGACCCAGCTAACCCGAACTAACATGTGGACAAATGGCAACAATCCCATAGGGCCTAGACCCGACGGGTCTACAAGGCCTCAAAACCTGTCTCAAAGTAGAAATATAAACCAACTATTGAGTACAAATTTATCTAATACAAAAATACAACACAATAAAGGGGTCTAAGAATCCAAAATACAGAATAAAAGGTTTTTAGACTTCATACATTGGGCTGTCAAGATGTGTGGGAAAGCATTCAAATAACGCAGTATTTATATACACTTATAACCAAAGACTGCAGGTCCTTAACACCATATAGGTATTATATAAATAAGCACATTGGTACATGTAAAACATAACAAAAATTATGCATATCTGTACTATATATACAAGCTAATGCTAATAGATGCAGGTTATCATCCAACTATATAAATATATACATTAAGACATACCTCGCAAGAGTTTAGGCATGGGTTTAGGTGTCACTAACTATAAAGAGAGTTCAAGAATAAACCAAGGTGTACAAACATTCACTTAAGTATAAACAAAATGTTTCAGCTTAGCACATAATCACCAAACCCAAAAATCACAATTGTAGGAGACATGACTACAAACATGCAAGTTATAAATACAACCTTTAACATGGTTGAAACTCATCTCTACACTTAACATCACTCTAGAAGAACAAACTGTACTAAAATAACCATGGATTAAACAAAATATTGAAACTAAAGCACACATTAACAATCGCCACAAATTTCTACAATAACAACCAAGCTTAGAAGACCTAATACTAAGGTCACAGCTTCTACGACCATCCAAATGTCGAAGATTCTAACCTTAAACAATTGCCAATGAACTAGATAATAGTCCGCCCTCCCTCGTCATTGACGATGCCAAGGCACTGTGACTAGAAGTTCTCCTCTTCAAGGCTACAGTGACTCGGGAGAGATGTGAGGAATTTAATCAAAGAGCAGTGACAGAGTTAGAGGGTATTCGGCTCAAGGGAAAAACTTGGAATGAGAAAAAAGGGTCAAATGGAACTGTCCTTTTCTTTAACAAAAGGATTAAGACAAATGCGGGCCACATAGAATTTTTTGAGAAGTTTGTCTAAATATGAGCTCTAGATTGCATCAAACTTATCAGCAAAGCTTAGATGATACATCATTTTAGGAGCATATGATAGGCTGTCATTGCCCCATTTGTTAGATGCACTCTATGATAAATTTTTAGGGTTGTTTGTAGGAAAAATAATATTTTTATTAGGATGCAATTAACTAGCACAAAATCTGATTAAATTAAAAAAAGAGTGGAATGATCTAGCCTGGGATTAAGCGTGCAAAAACATTGTCCTATCATTGAATTGGCTCCCTTCGTGCAGCATAGAATGCCCTCACTCCAATGCCAAGATATGCTAACTGATAAGTGCTTGTACGATATGAATGCAAAGCGTTCATTCCTTATGTTGAGCATTACTTTTCTCGGGTTTTTACTTTAATATGTGTGTTTTTATGTTACTTTCGTGCAGGTAGGGTTGTGAGGCCGATTATGAAGGAAAGAAGCCAATGTGGATCACAATGCACCGATTTTGGAGGAAATTTAGCTAAGGTTCAAAAGCGAAGACATAGGTCGGGTGTGAGATGCTAGAGTGTGTGCCAACCTCCTCGTATTCTAGTTGGCACATCCATTTGGAGGGGCACAAAGGCAGTCACACTCGAGCATTCCGACTTATGCACATAGAACAAGAGCTCCACCAACTTGCCTATCATTGAAGAAGCAAGTGATCCACGACGTGAACGTGTGCCCGTTTGCGTTACCCCGATGAAAATATAGATTCGGGAAGCTATTTAGGCAGGGCACTGTAGCAGAAAAATGCAGCAATAGCGTAGCAAAGTACTGTAGCAGTACTGTTCACAGTCGGCCGAGAAAATAGGTGTTTAGAGAATCCACACGGGCGTGTGAAAATTATCCACGCCCGTGTGGAAATTCCACATGGGCGTGTGAAGCATCTACGCCCGTGTAGTCGCCCGATTCCAGCCCTATTTAAAGCCGATTCAGCCCCGATTTTAGTATTCTTTTCTCCATCTTTTCCCCAACTTGAGAGAGGGCTTCGGCTAGGGTTTTGAGGGGTATTGGCTAGGGTTTTGGAGAGGTTCTATGGCTCTGACATCGCGTTTCGTTTGGAAGAAGGTTATTGGGAGAGCTTTCGTCGGCATCGATCCGACGAGGTGTATCCTAGGCCGGACAAAGGATCCCTTGCGACGAGTAGAGGACTCTTCACAAGACCATCGACACGACCATCGAGGGGGTTTTTATATGGATTCATTGCTTTTACATTCTATTTCTTTGATTGTACTTAGCTCCATGGAGAGCTAAACCCCTAGTGGGTACTTGGGTATTTGTGAACCCTAGGATGTATTTGTTTCATTGAATCTCTTTATTATGCTTTCAATTAATTGATGTTTATTGTGAGTTCCAACCTTGAATGCTTGATTGTATGAACATTTCCCCTAGAGTGACACTAGGGTTGAGAGTTCTGGTTGGTAACCTTGTGAGTGAGTGACACACCACGAGCGTTAGACAAAGCTAGGTTGGAGAGGGTTGAGAGGGTGAGTCGAGAGGTACAAGAGCGTCCCCTTTCCCCTCCGACGTGATAGATTCTACCTCCGTTCCTCGAGTTCTTTGCGGTCACAATAGAGTGAATGGTCTAAGGGATGAACTTTCGTTGGGGCTTAGTTGCACGTGTAACGGAGTGAAGCGTTGAGGTGATCTTAGTATCTAGGGCTTAATCGTGGTTAGGGACATTCCATTTGGACCAAAGGGTTAGGTCTATAATTAGGAAAAGATTTATCACTTGGAATCCCTAGAGCTCATTGCAACTCTATGCGAGTGCGAGGTTGAGAGGTTATCTAATCTCTCCTCCGGGACATGTATAGAGTTAGCCATAGTTGACCTTAGATTTGGGACTATGTAATGAAGGATTTCCACGACTCACTATTGCATTGATTAGGAAGCATAATAGAGGGTTCTTGCACTTGAAGCGATCATCCTAGGCGGAGCATTATCCGAGTACCCCATCTTTATCGATTGCCTTACCTTCTCCTTTACTCGTGCTCTCTTACTTGTTGATTTTAATTTTGAGAATTGAATCATTGTCACACTTATCACTATTGATCTTTCACATAGCTAAGAAGCGGATTAAGTGTTTTTATTCCCTACACCCTGTGGATTCGATACCCGCTCACCCGGGATTATTACTTCGACAAACCCGTGCACTTGCGGGATATACGCAAGGGGACCTTGTCACTAACCCACCATGAATATTTGCTCTTGATGTAGCACATTTGGTGAGGAGATTTTGTCCAAGTGTCACCAAGGTTCAGGTCTCTCAAGTAGCAAAGATCTCATGAGATGTGAAAACAAAGGAAGAGAAGAAGTCACCATGACTAGGGTTAGGGTTTCTCGGCCCTTTTATAATGGGAGATCATCTAATGACAATAAAAGGAGCCATTTCAGAGAATCAACTACCCAAGGAAAGAATAAATTAATGAAAAAAAAATCTAAGGAAAGAATAAATCATGATCAACAATCCAAGGAAGCAAAAAATAGCATGGAAGAAATAAATCAGGATCAACAATGAAAAGGACAGAATTAATTAGAATTGTCAATTTAAGGAAAATTAAATAAGATGATTGATTCCATGATTATCAAAGATTGTTGCCAAAATAAAAGTAGAGAATAAATTAAGGAGATCACATGATTAGGTTTGGGTTTATGAGATGGGTCCGAGATCCACATCTATGAATTGAAAGGTCGGGCAAAAAAAGGGGGAGAGCTCTCCGTTCCTGTTCTCTTGTAGCTGGATTCTCCTTTGAATTATCCCATATCCAATATCGTTAAAGCAATGTAACTAGTGCATGCACCTCTGTATCAGCCTATCCCTTTGACGGCACTTGTGACTTTTGTCACCAAAACGAAGATGACTCGAGGAAATCCTTTGGCATTTGTTAAAGAAGATCCTGAAATTGAGCATAGAATGCATAAAAGGGGCAAGGAACCTGCACAAGAATAGAATTTTCCAGCTAAAATAAAGGTTGAAGAATCTGACAATATGGCAGAACAAGAAATGCAACAAAGAAGACTTTCAGATTTTGCCTGACCTACAGTTCGTGGGACACAGTTGAGCATTGTTAGGTCACCAGTTGTAGGCCAAAATTTTGAGTTGAAGCTAGGTTTCATTCAGATGGTTCAACAGTTTGCATAATTTAATAGGTTAGCCGATGAAGACCTGAATTACCATATTGAGAATTTATTTGAAGTGTGTGACATGTTGAAGATCAATGGGGTTTCAAATGATGTAATTCACTTGAGGGCATTCCCATTCTCATTGAAAGGAAGAGCCAAACAGTGGCTCCATTCATTGGCAAGAACTTCCATCACAACATGGAACGAAGTGGTAGAAACTTTCCTGGCAAGGTATTTTCCTCCAAGAAAATCAGTGAATCTTCAAAATAAGATCTCTTCGTTTGTTCAGATAGAGCTAGAATCATTATTTAAGACATGGGAATGATTCAAGGATCTCTTGTAGAAGTGTTCACAACATGGGTTCCCCGAGTGGATGATCATTTACACATTCTACAATGGGTTGAACCCAAGCACTAAACAACTTCTTGATGCCACCGTGGGAGGAACATTGGGAAACAAGACCCCAGAAGAGGCCCGCTAGTTGATTGAAGATATGGGCTTAAATAACTACCAATGGAATACAAGGGAGAAGAAGAAAATGGCCAGAATTCATAAGATCGATACGGTTATATCCTAGGCAGCCCAAGTAGAGGCATTAAGCAAGAAATTGGACACTTTAATTTCACCAAGAATGGCCGTGATCATGAGTTGCGATGGTTGTGGGGGTTCACATATGCCATCCGATTGTCCTATCTCAATTGTTACTTCAACCCCAATTGAACAAGTAGATTTTGTAAGCAATTCAAGAAGAGGATAAGGCAATCCTTAAAGCAATACCTACAACCAAGGGTGGAGGAACCACCCAAATCTCTCATTGGGTAATCAAGGGTAGCAAAAGACCGCTGCCCCACCAGGATTTTAGCAAACATCTTTGATTTTGGAGAGAGTTTCAAAGTTATAAAGGGTTTTGTCAAAGTTCATTCAGTTAACCGACACAAGGTTCCAAAACAGAGAGGCAACACTCCACAATCACACCACTTCCTTACACAATTTCATGAATCAAGTGGGACAAATAACGAAGTCATAGGTCGAAAGACCTCTAGGAAGCTTTCCAAGTAACACCGAGACTAACCCGAGAGAGCAAGTGAAGCCGATCAGTTTGAGGAGTGGTCAAGAGCTCCAAGAAAAGCTCACTGCTAAGAAAAATTATAAAATTATTCAAGCAAAAACCCTCATTGAGAATACTACTAAAATTTCTCATGAAAGACAAGGGATAAGGTTCAAGACAAGGAGAAGGGGACAGCTGTGTCACCCACTTCGTATACTCCAAGAATTCCTTATCTGGTGCATTTGAAGAAGGACCAAACTGATGAGCAAAACAGGAAATTTATGGATTTATTCAAATAGTTGCACATCAACATCCCGTTTGTGGAGGTGTTGTCACAAATGCGTCGGTATGCAAAGTTCTTGAATGACTTCTTGACCAACAAGACAAAGATGGAGGAGAGTGTAGCTGTGGTTTTGGAAGTTAATTGCTCAGCAATGCTTTAGAAAAATTTGCCGAACAAGATGAAATATCCGAGAAGCTTCATCATGCCATGACGTTGGGAGAGGAAAAGGTATTGGCCGAATACAGGGCTAGTATTAATGTCATGCCATACACACTGTTTCAAAAATTGGGGTTAGGAGAGCAAAGGCTAACCCGCATGATGTTACAGCTGGTCGATTGCTCAGTTCGTCATCCTAGAGGTATAATTGAAGATGTTTTAGTGAAGGTTGACAAGTATGTTTTTTCTTGTAGATTTTGTGGTGCTTGATGTTGATGAAGATGTGGAGGTTCTACTATTTCTAGGGAGACCATTCCTATGAACTTCCAAGGCTCTCATCGACATGGATTGAGGTGAGATGACACTACGCATAGGAGAAGAGAAGATCACATACCGCCCCGCCAAAGCAATGAAGCACTCTCTTGACTTTGATGACTCATGTTATTTTTTAGAAGTCAATGATGAGATTGCTAATGAGTATTTGCAGGAATTTTTGCATTTGGACACATATGAGGAGTGGTCGGACATTGAGGAGGAGAAAATGAGTAATCATGTAGAACAAGTCCTCTAAGAGCAACCAAAAGGAGGATTTCTAAAACAAATTTTTCACCGCATCAAGAGGTTGAGACGTCACCACCAAAAGCATTCCAATGCACTTGGAGAAAAGCACACAAAAGAAGAGCGCGATATTCTCTCATTCGGTAACATGTTTAATAAATTCTCCTTGAGTATGTAGAATTTCTGTCATTCATGTGTGCAGGTTTTAAATAAGGAAATTTTCCATCTCTATGAGCCACCATGAGGTAAGGACAGATATGTCAAGCTAAGTGATGTTAAACAAGCGCTTTTTGGGAGGCAACCCAAGGTTTTAGTTAATTTCTAGGCTAGAATTTTATTTCGGTAGTAATAAATTCATGAGTTCGTGCCTTGATGAATTCTTGTTGGTGTCGGACTTTTCATGGAAAAGTTTTGGTGATTTAAATTGATTTTCATGTATGTGGCATGGTTTAGGGTGTAATTCATATTTATAGTTGAAGAATTAGTGTTAATTTGAAGTTTGGAGTTTCGCGTGGACTGTCTGCAGAAATTTTGCAGTTCACACGATCACGTGGAATTTCCGCGCGGCCGTGTACAATACCCACGTGGGGGTGTGGAATTTCCACACCCCCATGTGGCTTACAAGAACATGAAGGGTCACTATTAATTGTCTTCATCCCCAAAAAGCCCTTCATCCCCCACTTCTCTATCTTCAATAATCCCAACTTTTGGAATCCAAAACTAATTTTCTTTATCTCCTTGGAGATTTAGAAGTTTTTTGCTGGCATTTTCATCAAAATATCTTCTCTGATTCACACCAGTAAGCCCTCACTTCTCCTCACCCTCTCCATGCCTTCATTTTCAAATCCATGGTGATTTCTTGGTTTTTAGATGCTATTTTTCACGGAATATATTGTCAAAACACTCTACAGTGCATGCAAAACAAATTTTTGGAGGCTTTGGAGCCTGCATGGGCTGGATGCCACGTGGCCGCGCAGCCACACGACCTTGTGTCCCTTCTGCGAGCCAAGCCTTGCACCCATGTGGATTGGCTGCCGCGCGGCAGCACACCACATAACCGTGTGGCTGGCCTACTCGATAGCGTGGCCGCTCGGCCTAGGCAAGAACGTGCCCATGCGCCCCCATGGGTTGGAAAAGTGGCAAACATAGCCAAGAAGTCACGTGGCTCACCAACACACCTACGTGGAGCCCTGTTTTCACTGAATTCATGATGAACTAACTTCTTTTGATTCTTTATTCATAGGTATGGCACCTAGGACCAAGAAAGGGGCTCAAAAACGTCCTCACCAAGATAGGGAGCCAACCCCACTACCAGAGATCGAATTTCTGACCCTACACATCAGCAAAGGTTCGAACGTCTCTAGAAGCTTACATTTGGATAGTCACGCTTCATTGACTGTGATGCACTTAAGGAGATTGGACTTGTTGATGAGGTTAGAGAGCTTGTTAGAGTGGGAAGTTGAGACCGACTTCTTTCCATTCACGATCCCGTCCGGTGAGACATTACCTTGTAGGTTCTTTCCTTCTTCTACTTTGATCGTTCCATGGCCAACACCGATTTTGACAAGGAGAATACTATTCATTTTCGAGATTTTGGTTGGCCTCATGGGATGTCGTTGACCTAATTTGCAGTCTTGTTTGACCTATCTGACGAGGACTATGTTTATACCGTGGAGTACACACAGCTATTCAATGATTATCCTCCTGGCCTCACTTCGAGTTAGGTATTTCATGACTTATGCGGCGGTTACAGAGTCATCCCTAGCTAGTAGAAGAGCTCTCTACTTGCACGACTAGCACACAGGTATATACATGCTGTCCTCAGTAGGTTAGTGATAGGTCATAGTGATGGGACTGACACACTTCGCCGAACTGATCTTTTGTACCTCTATTATCTGACTCAGAGAGAGCCCCTTCATTTGGGTATGTTGTAGCCGACTACCTCTGACATCAGAGTGAGTATCTGTGTAAAGGAGCATTGTTCATTGGTCCATACATTTCTCAGCTCCTATTCAAGATGGGTCTCCTTCGTTCAATGTGATGGGAGGAGAAGATCAGTACCCCTGCACCTTCGGGATTGGTCACTCTCTGATTTGATGGCCATAGTGCATCGCACATGTTTAGGTGGGTATGCACTAGTGGAGCCATCTTCTGAGGACGATGATGAGCTTGCTGAGGCTACTGATGTACCACCTATAGGAGAACCCATGGATGTAGCACTAGTCGCAGCAGCACCAGGAGCATGATATGATCCTGGCCCACCTTCCACTCCAGTACACGAGCGACTGGCTCGACTTGAGGCTTCAGTAGCCACCATTCTCGAGAATCAGGCACGGACTCCGGAGCACCTTGAGAGTATACAACAGACATTAGATGAGGATATTGCCTCTGATTCACACCAGACGCCGACGCTTGAGGCATCCCACTCATGAGACTTTCTTTTATTTCCTTATGCTTTTATTTGTTTTGTTAGTATTTTGTGGATTTGTGTACTCAGAAAGGCTTCACATTCTGAGAGTTATCTTCATGTTTTGTTTTGTTTTGTGAATATATGCTTTATTGTTCTATATATATGAACTCGTGCATCTTTTCTATTTTGTTGAGGTTCACTGAACCCCTTGTAATTCGTGTAGATGGCCTTGAGAGTGACATTGATGATGTTTTCATCATGGACATGACTGTGTGACTTTGTCGCATGAGCTTGTGAGCATCACAACCAGTACAACACAGCACACCCATGAGTTAGACTTCACCAAAATATTAATGAGGAGTTCAATGGAGTATTGTTTTGATTGCTTTCCCACACACATTATGCTTTTATTGATGCTATTTTTATTCTGTTTACATGCGTACATTGAGGACAGTGTACATCTTAATTGTGAGGGAGGGTTTACCTTATACATGTCTCATATTTGTTTTTTCTTCATGAGCATGCTCTTGTTGCCAATGAAGGTTCATCTTAGTGTTGAGAGTTTAATTCTTAGTTTTGGAGGTTATAAACACTAGGTTTTATCATGATCTAGTTTTCATCAAATTTTCTTTAATATTTTTGTCTGATTGCTACTTATGTACTCTTCTCACTCATTAGACCTATGAAAACTCTAGTTCATTATTTTTGGGACTTTAGTGTTACTAGTTTTATTCGAAAAAAAAAATCATAAAATCAGAAAATGTGAAAAAAATTTCAGAATTTTTTTTGATTGTACATAGGTGGAAAGAGCTACCACCTATGATGTATGTAGCTACTCTCATAAGTCGGATACTTGTTTTGTCCTAATGAGAGAAAGAGCTATCTCATGGGATGAGTGAAAGTTACTACCATAGGTAGAAATAACTACCACTCGAAAGTGTGAAAGCCACTCGGGGGCCACTCGGGAAAGGGCTACCTTAGAGGTTGTGTGAAAGTACTACCTATTCTTTTGTTTATAAATAAGTCCCTTCTCAATAAGAACTTTGTAGTAGACATAGTGTTGACATTAGTTGAGTTTTTCACGCACACACGCTTTCGGACTTTATCAATAGTGAAATTACTTGTCGTTTTATTTGCAATCTTGTGCATGTTTGATGATTGGGACGTAAGTATACGTGTCGATCTCATAATAAAGTGTGCTGAAAAGCAAGGTATAAATCCTTAGGGAAAATAAAGTCTACTAGTACTAATCCTTAATCCAAGAACTAGCCTATTTAAAATTGTGTGATGTAAAGGCAAATAAAGAAGAGAAAACAGAATTCAAATTCACTAAATCAAATATGGTCAAACAAGTAAGGGAAATGAGGTGCTAGGGCATAGACTCGCTCTAGGGTTTTGTAAGTCCCAGACAAAGGTGGTAAGTTTAGCAATCCTAATTGAACCAAGAGAAATCTTAAAGTATACTATCCCCTTTCTTAAGGTGAATAGTAACTAATCCGGTTTGGTGCTGATACATACACCCCGGATCGCAATGCACTCTATGAAAGCTTAACAAGAATTAACAAAAATTCATAAAGTAGATAACCCTTTTGTTGAAGTGAGATCTCTCTCTAGATCTACTCTTATGGTTTGCAAAGAATACGGAATTACCTAACAATTCACTCAGAAGGATTGTGGGAGGAGAATTCTCGACTTCAAATTAACCCATCTCTAATCTTACTAACAAATCCCCTGCAATCGCGGTTTTCCTATGCTAGGTGTGTCTCTCGACTTGTCAACAAGCACATCAAACAAGAAAATAGGGCTTTTACCTCAATAGCATTCAAGATAATAAAAACACTAGATTGAATTCAAAAGTGAATGATTGCATTTAGAAATTAATATAAGCATAAAAGATTTACAACCAATGTCAATCAAATCTAAGCCTAGAGTTCATCTATTCCCAAACACCGCTAAAATTAGTTCTCCATTATAGGATAACAATCATACAATCCAGTATAGACAATAAGAATTATTGAAAGCATTAAAATCCTATTTTCTATTGTGCCTCTTGAGATTGCTAAAGAACTTCCCCCTTTCAATCCATAAATGCCGCCAAGGTGCTCCTTGATGGCTTTTATCCTCCTCCTTAAAGGTGGGTAAGTCTCCTCTCCTTGATGAATCATCATTAGAAACTTGGAGAAATCTCTACCCTCATTTCCAAAGCTTGGCTGTCAAAAGATTGTTCTAAAACCTCATCAGAATCTTTTATACCTAGCCATTTATGGGCAGCTTATGTCTATAAGAACTAGGCTGTAAGGAACTTGAGATGATGGGTCACGTGCCTTAGGGGCTGACTTACGGCCGTAATTCCTGCTTGTAAGGTCTTCTCTTTTTCTTGGTTGGAATTTTCAAATTCAAGATATTCTTTTCTATTAGCTACTATTGGTATAGTTTCCAATCACAACCATGGTGCACGTAAGCTTAATAAAGTAGGACAAAGTTAGTGGTTAGGCAGACGCCCCATTGTTAGTGGTGTTGCAATGAATGTAGTGGATCATCCTCCATGCCCAATTTATGGCAAGAAGCGCTGGATCATAATTTTCTTTCGATGGCTCTTGTGACAGCCCTTATGGGACTAAATGCTCCCTGTAAACTCCTCTAGGCAACCATTACTATCCAGCTTACTGGCTTAAGTCCTACTCGTAAATCCCTTAGTTTAATCCTTATACTCCCCTTTACAGGCACAAGTGTGCTTGCAAGATTCTCTGCCTAAGGCTTACGGCCGTAAGTATGGCCGTAAGTGGTTCTGTCTGGCCTGTTCTTCAATTATTGATGTTGAGAGAGCTCCATCTTCTTTATTTTGGTTCTTAATTACTTCTTTTGGCTTTCTCTCATCCTTAAGCACTGCCCGGTATCTGAGAATATAATTTCTACCATGTTTAGCATCATCTTCCACATAAATACTCTGATATACACCGAATAAGTGTACAAAATAATATTAAATCATGCATAAATGTACACTTATCACGTGGTATCTCTTTGTTTTAAGCTATTGTACATCGATATGTGTATATATATATTCTCTTCACATTGAAAAAGCTTTCACCTCAAGAATAAATTCTTTAGTTGATCTAATGTATGAATGTTTTATAACGATTAATACAAAAAACAAAAAGAAAACTATAACAATTAATAAAAAAAAGGAAATCCAACTATAAAGAAAAGTGATGTAACCATGCATGCATCCCTTCAGCACAATTTAAACAAGAATTATAGAGTACAGTAAGCTTAGTTGCTAAAATTTCTTAATATATATGGATGGATACATACCCATCCATTCATTAAATTTTTTGCACGGCTTTAGAAGTAAGTTTGGGTGCTAAAATTCTTAAATATGGGTGGATAGTGGATACATAACCATCTTACAAAGTACAATAAATTTAACTTCTGAAATTAGTAAACATAGGTGGCCTACTGTAAGGACCATTGAGTATACCAATAGCAATATGATGATATGCAGTTTCAGTTAAGTGAATACCATTCCAATTCATATATGTAGATGGATCAGTGCAAACACTTGCTTCTGGTAACCCACAAAACACTGATGAATTGAAGTTGTACAATCCACCACCACCACAACAAGCCCGTAAAGTCCCACTATTAAATCCTGAAACATCAGCCAACCAAATTATATTAAAAATAATGGTTTTAATAGCTTGACATGCATGTATCCTCTAATTGAACAAATGCTAGTTTGAATGTATAAATAGAACTTTATTTTAAAATAACCTCACCGAATTGTTGTGGAGAATCGACAAAAGAGATCACAAGGCTATAGTAATCAGCATATATGATCCTTGCTTGTGGATATATGAGCTGTAGCATCTTTAGTGAGTTTTGAAGAAAAGAGTTATGGTACTCAGCTAAACTATTGAGTTGGTTGAGGCATCCATTTTGTGGATCGTATGCGGCCTTATTTGTGGTGTAAAACATCGTTAGAAAGATCGGTAAGCAACCCATTGGTAGGTTCCCAGGTACCACCAATTGAATGATACCTTGGTTGATCAATCTCTGAAAATTTGACAAATGATAAGTGCTTGTGTACTAAGAATATGAAGTATTCTTTTCTTACAATGAGCATTACTTTTATCAGGTTTTATCGCTAATACCTATGTTTTTGTGTTCTTTTGTGCATATAGTGTTATGGAGCCAAATAGAGAAGAAAAAAGCCAAACTAGATTGCGAATGCATTATGTTGATGGAATCTTAAAGTGAACACACGAGATAATGCAAGTTGTGCTCGAAGACATATGAGTGTGTGCCAACATCCATTATGCTTGATGGAATATGTTAATTAGTGGGGCACAAAAGTAGTCACACTCATGTGTTCCGATTTGTGCAAGGCTAGCAAGATTCCCGTCAAATGTGCTTTTACTTGAAAATACAACGCGATCTACAACATATACGTGTGCCTATTTTTGTTGTCTCCATGAAAAGTGTGGATCCGGGAGTATTTTGGTGGAGTACTGTAGAACGTTATTGCAGCAAATCAACATAGCAATTTACTGTAGCAGTTAATGTTCATAAGCATCTGAAAACAGATTTCCTGCAGATTCACACGGGCGTGTGGAAATTTCACATGGCCGTGTGGATTTTTGATTCCAACCTATATAAAGCCACGATTCAGCCCGATTTGAGAATCCTCTTTTTCATCTTTTTAACATCTCTTCCCCAACTTTGGAGAGGCTTGCGGCTAGGGTTTAGAGAGGCTTTGGTAAGGTATTTGGAGTGGTTCTACGATCTTCGACACCGCATTCCGTCGGAAGATAGTTATTGGGGGAGTTTTCGTCGGCATCGATTCGGCGAGGTGTTCCCTAGGCTTGACGAGGGAATCTTTGAAGAGGCCGCGGCTGCTCTACAAGACTATCGACATGAATACCAAGGGGTTTTTATTCATAGATTGCATCTCTTTACTTTTGACTTCATTGTTGATTGTATATTGCTCCATGGAGAGCTAAACTCTTAGTGGGTGCTTGGACTTTTAAACCCTATGATGATATTGTTTCTTTGACCTTTTATTATGCTTTCCTTAATTGATGTTTTTAATTGAGTTCCAATCTTGAATGCTTGTTGTGTTGATTTTCGCTTAGAGTGATACTAGGGTTGAGAATCCATCTTGGTATTCCTTGTGGATGAGTGACACACCATGAGGGTTAGACAATGCTAGATTGGAGAGGGTTGAGAGGGTGAGTCGAGAGGTAGCGAAGCGTCCCCTTTCTCCTTTGGTGTGATCTACCCTACCTCCATGTTCCAAGAGTTCTTTGTGGTCACAATAGAGTGAAGTGCTAAGAGACAAACTCCGTTGGGTCTTAGTTGCGCGAGCAACAGAGTGAAGCGTTGAAGTAATCCTTAGTATCTAGGGCTTAATTGTGATTAGGGGTCTTTCGCCTTTACCAAAATGTTAGATCTATATTAGGGAATAGGGTTTATCACTTGGAATCCCTAGAGCCTAAACCAACCTAGCACAGTGTGAGGTGTCGAGACTGAGAGATTTCTCCGCCTGGGCATAATGTAGGGTCAGTCACAGTTGATCTTAAGTTTTTGGACCGTATGTTTAAAGTCTCCACGACTCATTAGACATTAGTTAGGAGGTATAATGATTGGTCTTGCAGTTAGAACAATAGTCCTAGGGGGTGCAATGTCCGAGTGCCCAACTTTCTATCGATTGCCTTTCCTCTCATTTTATTGTGCATCTCTTTGTTATTTTCTTTAGTTATTATCATTTTGATTTTGTTCCCACACCTATTAATTCATTTTCACCTTAGTTAAATAGCAATGTTCGTGTTTCTGATCACTATTACATGTAGATTCGACTACTCACTCACTGGGGTATTATTACTTCAACAAACCCGTGCACTTGTGGATCACACGCAAGGGGTGTGTCAATTTTTTGGCGTCGTTGCCGGGGAATAGGCGTTTTAGAAACACTTTGCACTTTACTATTTTAGCTATCCATCATTCATTCTATTTCACATTTTCTTATTCTTCCATCGTTCTGATTTGTTTTTTTTTCTTTGGTTGCAGCTCCAGGTTATGACTCAAGAGAACCCTTCGACATTGGTTGAAGGAGACCCTGAACTTGAACGAACACTTCATAGAAGGGTAAAGAACCTGCGCAAGAACAGAATCATTCAGCTGAAATAGAGGATGAAGGATGTGAAAACATGGCTGAACAAGGGGGCCAACTATGAACTCCTTCAGATTTTGTTAGACCTACTATTCATGGGACATAATCAAGCATTGTAAGGTGACTAGTAGCAGTCCAGAATTTTGATTTGAAGCCGGCCTTTATTCAGATGGTTCAACAGTCCATACAATTTAATGGGTTAGCCGATGAAGACCCGAACAATCATATTGAGAACTTCCTCGAAGTGTGTGACATGTTGAAGATCGATGGGGTTTCTGATGATGCAATTTACTTGAGGGCTTTCTCATTCTCTTTGAAAGGAAGGTCCAAACAGTGGCTCCATTCATTGCCAAGAGCTTCCATTACAACATGGAATGAAATGGTCGAAGCTTTCCTTGCAAGGTATTTCCCTGCTGGAAAATCGGTAAAGCTTCATAATGAGATATCTTCATTTCTTCAGATAGAGCTTGAAACTTGTTTGAGACTTGGGAATGATTCAAGGACCTTTTGCAGAAGTGTCCACAACATGGGTTCCCAGAGTGGATGACCATTAATACATTTTATAACGGGTTGAGCTCAAGCAACAAACAACTTCTAGATGCCGCCACAGGAGGTACAATGGGGAACAAGACCTCCAAAGAAGCCCGACAATTGATTGAAGAAATGGGTTTGAATAGCTACCAATGGAATGCAAGAGAAAGGAAAAAAGTGGCCGGACTCCATGAAATTGATGCGGTTACATCCTTGGCAGCCCAAGTAGAGGTATTAAGCAAGAAATTGGATACATTGACTTCACTAAGGGTAGTAGCAATCACAAGTTGTGCTGGTTGTGGTGGTTCGCATATGCCATCCGATTGTCCTATTTCAATTGCTACTTCAACCCCAACTGAACAAGTAGACTTTGTGGGCAATTCGGGAGGAGGACAAGGAAATCCTTATAGTAACACCTACAACCAAGGGTGGAGAAGCCATCCCAACTTTTCTTGGAATAACCAAGGGCAACAAAAGGCCATGGCACCACTGGGTTTCCAACAACAACAACAAGCCCCGAACATGGAGAATCGAGTTTCAGGCTTGGAGACTCGGATGACCGATCTAGAGAATGCTTTGACTAGATTTGTTCAATCATCGGATCCAAGGTTTTAGTCAGTTGAAGCCACACTTCGCAACCACACCGCTTCATTGCATAACTTGGAGAATCAAGTGGGGCAAATTGTGAAGTCTCTATCTGAGAGACCTCAAGGGAGTTTACCTAGCAACACCTAAACCAATCCAAGAGAACATGTGAAGGCGATCACTTTGAGAAGTGTCGTGAGGTTGAGGGTAGGCTTCCAAATGAGAAGACCAATGTTGAAGCAACCGAGGTCATGGAGGTTGAGGATTGAGCAACCAAGGAGAAAGAGGTGGCAACCCCACCTTACAAGCCAAGGATCCATTATCCTTCGAGATTGAAGAACGACCAAAATGATGAACAATACAAGAAGTTTTTGGGTCTATTCAAGCAATTGCACATCAACATTCCTTTTGTGGAGGCGTTGTCTTAAATGTCTCGGTATACAAAATTTTTTAAGGATCTTTTGACCAATAAGAGGAAGTTGGAGGAGAGTGCATCGGTGATTTTAGATGCTGCTTGTTCAGTGGTGTTGCAAAAGAATATGCCAAACAAGAAGAAAGACCCCGAAAGCTTTATCATCCCGTGCAACATTGATAATATGGGTGAAGAGATGGCATTGGTGGATTCAGGGGCTAGTATCAACGTCATGCCATACTCGTTCTTCAGAAGCTAGGCTTGGGAGAGCCTAGGCCCACTTGGATGACACTTCAATTGGCGGACCGAACGGTTAGGCATCCGAGGGGTATCATTGAAGATGTGCTTGTCAAGGTTGACAAGTACATATTTCCTGTGGACTTTTTAGTGTTGGATGTCAACGAGGATGTAGATGTTCCATTAATACTTGGGAGGCCATTCTTGTGCACTTCCAAGGCACTTATTGACATGGACGGTGGGGAGTTGACACTGAGGGTTGGCGACAACAAGTTGACATACCTCATGTGGTAACATGTTCGATAACTCCTTCTCTACCCTCAAAAGATTATGTTCATCATGTTTTCAGGTTATGGGTAAGAGTGAAACCATCATCTATGAGCTCCCGTGAGGTAAGGAGAGGTACATCCAGCTTAGTGATGTTAAACAAGCGCTTCTTGGGAGGCAACCCAAGTCTTAACTATTTTTCTTGTTTTTAGTTTAGAACTTGCATGAATAAGGCATTGAGTGTTGGTGTCTTGATTTTTACATGCAAATTGCTGTGTTTTTCTTGTGGATCATTGATGTTATCATGTGCTTCATTGTGTGTGGTGAAGTTTCTTGGTCGTTTGAGCATGTTTTTCATGATTCTCAGGTTAATTTTACATTGTAGAGGCAGGCTCTGAGTATGTATACATGTTCAGGAATTTTGCATTGACGAGCCAGCAGATTTTTCTTAGTCATATAGAGAAAACACACGGCTGTGTGGAAACTCCACATGGGCGTGTGTTTTTGTTCAGAGCTCATCCCAAGAGGACACATGGGTGTGTGTCTGCCCCAGTGATCAACCTTGTGACGGTCACACACCTGTGTGGAATTTCCACACGGGCCTGTGTTTCTCTGCAAACGTTCAGAACTCTATCCCGAGAGACACAGGGGCGTGTGTTTGCTCCTGTGTCTGACCTTGTGCATTACACACGGGCGTGGGTAATTTCCACACGGCCATGTGATTTCCTGCAGAGAAGACCTCACCATCCTGAGAAGACACAGGGGCTTGTGGATGCCCCTGTGAGTACCCCTGTGAAGATCCACACGCCTGTTTGGAATTTCCACAGGGGCGTGTGGAACACTTAGAATTTTTCTCGGTTGGACAGAGAAGCCACAGGCACGTGTAGATGCCCCTGTGGGTCGGGCACATGGGCGTGGGGAATTTCCACACGCTCGTGTGGAAGCGTTCAGAGACAAAGTGTGCTATCCCAGAGCTCACAGGGGCATGTGAGTGTGCCTGTGAAGCTCCCTTGTGGAGTCACACGGGCGTGGGTAATTTCCACACGCCCGTGTGGATGTGTAGAATGCCAAAGGCCGCGAGTTTTCTTTATAAATCTTGTTTTGCCTTTTCATTTTTACACTTCTCCACACCGAAAGAACGCTCTCTCGTACTCTCCTGACTTCACACCGTCGTTTTAGAGGGATTTTATTCGAGTTTTCGGGCCGATTTTAAGTTTTATGTCTTCATCTTGTCGGTAAACACTTTTTCTCTCTTTTCTTCGCCATACTTGCTTTTATTCGATTGAATATTTAGAATGTGCTTCGTTTTGTTGTCTAAATAATAGATTCATGTTTTAGAAGCATTTAGAATGAATTTATGGTGTATTTTTGAATATATTTCATAGAGGCCGTGCGGCTTTCACGCCCCGTGGATCCACACCGGGGTGTAGAATTTCCACACTGCCGTGTGGATTCCTGTAGTATTGTTTTGTGAGTTTAATTGATCGATTTTCTTTTCAATACTTGCAAATATGGCTTCTAGGACTAAGAAAACGGCCAACAAGCATCCCGAGAGGCATCTTCCGAGCAAGAGCATTTAGAGTTTGCTATTCCATAGCACCGGGCCGATTTGCTAGATTATCCAAACTCAAGTTCGGTCATACTCGATTCTTGGACTTGAGTGCGATTAGGGAGGTGCGGTTGGCTGGTAACATGGCCGATGAGGTTGACGAGCTCCTTTCAGTGGGTAGTTGGTGGTATTTACTATTTATTAGAGAGCCGGCTATCCGGATGCTTACATTAGAGGTGCTCGGTTCATTTGAGTTTGACCGCTCCTATTCCAGCTTCGATAGCGTCGAGAACATACAGTACTGCGCATTTGGACATCATCATAGTATGAGCGTTATGCAGTTTTTAGTCAAACTCGGGTTGTATGATGAGGCATTCACAGATACTGAGGAGTACGATCGTTTGCCCACAGACTACCTAGGTAGCTTCACACCGCAGCGCGCGTATAGATCACTGTATGGACAGGGGTATTACGATCCCGGGGTGTTGAAGGCTACTTGTTTATCTCGACCGAGCTACAGATATATTCACGCCGTCTTAAGTAGGTCCGTGAATGGTCATGACAACAGTACCGGAGTTTTGAGCAGACAGGAGCTTCTATACTTATATTCCATTGTACATAATGAGCTGTTACATTGGGACACATTATGTCCGAGTATTTGAGATACCAAGGACAGTATGCCAGGATCGGCGTCATCTTCTCCGGTCCTACATTACGAGACTCATCATGGGTATGGGTCTCCTGGATGCAATTAGAGGGGCTGAGAAGGCGATCATACCTGCGCCCCTGGGCATAGAGACGATGAGACAGATGGGGATGATATACAGATATCAACCGGGAGTTCATGTGATGATTACACGTGCACCATAGATAGCCGAAGGAGATGGTGATGCAGCAGAGGAGTCTCAGCCTGTTCCTGAGCCTCAGCCTGAGCAAATGGAGACCGAGGCACCTCCTACAGCATAGGAGCCTCAAGCAATACACATGTTCTCCCCATCTCGAGCCTATAATCATTTTAAGAGGCTCGCGAGTGCTGTAGGAGTACTCCGGACTGAGATTGCCGAGGTTCGCGCGACGCAGGCCGCAAACCACACAGAAGTTATGTCGCATCTCGATATCCTATAGCAGATCCTCGAGCGAGACACCACCGCACCGTTCATTATGAGACCTAGGACCCCTCAGGCATCCACAACACCACCATTACTTGTTCCAGCGCCAGTCGATCCACCTATTTCACCAGCACTACCACCAGCAGTAGCAGAGGTGACCGAGACTGACACTGACTCTTGATGCGTCTTTACTTTTCTTTATTTTTATATTTTTTTTATTTCATTTCCGTATTTTATTTTGGACTTGTATCACTCAGAAAGAATCTTCCTTCTGAGTTTATCTTTTATTTTTGTTCCGAGTTGTATTTCATTGCCTTATCTTTATATACTCGAGTTATTTTTATTTTTGTTGAGCTTCACTGAACCCCCTTGTGTATACGTTCATATGGTCTTCTAAGTATGAAATTTGAGAACAAGTCATGGACACGGTCTTATGGCCGTGTGTGCTCCACAACCCATTGAGGCTCAACTCTCAATGAATATAGCTGTATCAAACATACCATTCGGAGTTCAGGGGAGTATTGTTTCAATTGTCCACTTCCACATATGCTTTTGATTGAGTTATATCCTATTGTGCTTGCTTGCTTACATTCAGGGCAATGTACATCTTAAGTGTAGGGGGGAGTTCACATTACACATGTTCATTACATAAGTTTTGATTGAAATACATGCTCACGTAGCCAATGGCGGTTCACCTTAGTTGCAATGATTGTATTCTTAAGTTTAGGGGAATTTTTAACATTGAATGTTCTCATGCTCTATTTTTACTTGAATTTCTAGGAATTTTTGCCCGATTGACAATTGTTGCACTATTTGCTCATTAAACCCTTTTGGAAACTCAAGTTCGATGTTTAACGACTAGTTAGTTTTGTTTTCTTGTGTTAATTTTGTTGCAAAAAAATGAAAAAATGAATGAAAAAAATGAAAAAATGAAAAGAAAAAAAAATACTTGTTTTAGTTGTGCATTTGGGGTGGAAAGAGCTGCCACCTATGAAGTATGAAGCTACTCTCATAAGTCGGATACTAGTTATGGCCTAATGAGAGAAAAAGCTATCTCATGGGATGAGTGAAAGCTACTATCCCGGTAGAAAGAGCTACCACCTCGAAAGTGTGAAAGCCACCTTAGCGGCCGCTTTGGAAAGGGCTACATTAGAGGATGTGTGAAGCTACTACCATCTCTTTATTTTTTGTTGTTTTGTAGATAAAAGTCTCTTATACCTAGAACTTTGAGGAGTATAAGTTGGATTGACTTGAGTGAGTTTACACACACTTATACGATTTTGGGTTTGTTGTCCTTTTTTATTCGAGTTTTTAGCTAGAGCAATTATTTTTCGTATTTAGTGTTGAAATTTCCCTTACTTGTAGAATGCTTCCCTTGCATGCTTTGGTGAACTTAAGGCCAAGCACTTTCAATGTTTCCTTCTTCTATGCTTCAATGTTTTATTTTTGCTTGAGGACAAGCAAAAGCTTAAAGTATGTGGGAGTTTGATAAGTGCTTGTGTACTAAGAATACGAAGTATTCTTTTCTTATGATGAGCATTAGTTTTATCAGGTTTTATCGCTAATACGTGTGTTTTTGTGTTCTTTTGCGCATATAGGGTTGTGGAGCCAAGTAGAGAAGAAAGGAGCCAAAGTAGATTGCGAATGCATTATGTTGATGAAATCTTGAAATGGACACATGGGAAAACGCAAATTGTGCTCGAAGACACATGAGTGTGTGCCAACCTCCATTATGCTTGATGGAATATGTTAATTGGTGGGGTATAAAGGCAGTCACACTCATGTGTTCTAACATGTGCAAGCCTAGCAAGATTCCCGTCAAATGTGATTTTACTTGAAGATGCAACGAGATCTACAGCATAGACGTGTGTCTGTTTTGTTGACTCGATAAAAAGTGTGGATTCAGGAGTATTGTAGCAGGTTACTTTAGCAAATCACTGTAGCAATTACTGTCCACAGACCGCCGAAAACAGATTTCCTACAGATTCACACGGGCTTGTGGAAATTCTATACTCCTGTGTGGATTCCCAATTCCAGCCTATATAAAGCCGCGATTCAGCCCGATTTGAGAATCCTCTTTTCTATCTTTTCTCCATCTCTTTCCCAACTTTGGAGAGGCTTGCGGCTAGGGTTTAGAGAGGCTTTGGCAAGGTTTTTGGAGTGGCTTTGGTTAGGGTTTAGAGAGCTTTGGCAAGGCTTTGGCAAGTAATGGAAGCTCCAAAGCCTCAGCTACAAATATAGAAAGAAAAATGCAAGTAAAATACCTCACTATTAACAAATTGAAAAGAAATAAGCATTCAATTAATCTTTTTTTTTTTCAAACACCAAACTGTTTATGTTATAAATATATACTCATGACTCATACACACGAAATCAACAACCAAACGTCCATCACAAGATCGACCAGTTGGACGGTGAAAATAAGTCATGCCATAAGGGAGGCGATCAATAGCCAGAGTTTGATTGGTTGAGAGTTTGAAGTTTCCGGTATCGGATAGTGAGTCACCAAAGCTAAAGAAAGATGTGTAGTTAATATGAATCTTGGATAAGGCAACAGAATGACATGAAATCCAGGCAAAGATGAGAAGTGTTAGCCTTGAGGGATTCATGGTGATCAAGAGAAGTTGAGTATAAGCCTGTGCTTAATCTTGGGCAATTGATGCAAATAAGTAGTTGGACATCTACCAGTGTTTTGGCAGGTGCATGCACGCAAATAAGCAGATGAGTTGTACTTTAAATAGGCGTTAAAGATCATTGATGTGTACTCTGACTTGAAGAGGCAACAACCTTAAGGTGTATTACACTAATTTCAATGAAGTTTGTTGGCTAAATTTTATTTTAAAAAAAACAAACAAAAAACCTTCATCTTTTAATTTTCTTTTGTTGACCTAAATATTACATTACGTTATTTAAAAGTACATTTTTCTCTTGATCACGTCCTATCAGAAATGTAAATTAGTCAAACAATTGATTCTCCATCACAGATTTTGAACCTTTAAGCTGAGCCTGAGCTTGATTTTCAAATTAAGAAATAATTTCGCTGAGGCAGGCTTGATATCTCTCCGCACAATAGTTTGAATACATATATTATATTAGTACTATGTAATATCAGGATAGTATCATATGGAATGTAACTCTTCTATTTATTTATTAAAAGTATTATATAAATCACTGTTTTTATTTTATGAAATAAAAATCAAACTACAAATGAATTTTTATTTTCAGTTTTTTTAAATCAGATTTAAGTTTTCAAAAATAAATTAGTTTGATTTAATTTTAAGATAAAGTAAGCTAGATTAAAGCTTAAATTAAAATAAAGCCGTGTAGGAATAAACATTTCGAGCTTGAGCTAAGCCCACCTCAACCAAACTTATTAATTAATGAGAACCTGATTTCATGTTAGATCATGTATTTAGTTAGTGAGAAACTGAATTGTTGTAAGATCTACCCCAATTGAAATATATTAAACTTATACCTTAAAAATTGGGTGATAAGATCTCTTCGGATTAAAGGGACATAATAGAGTGGTACACAAAACATGATGCAATCATAGGGCAATGTGTGAAATACATGCCCTTTATTGGATTATGAGCTAGCTATTAAGGGATAAGGGTTAGCAAAAACAAGGAACCTCCATAATCCGATGTTTGAAATGATTAAACTTGAGAATCCTCATTAGAAATCTTATATATTGAAAACTTAAAAGGATTTGCAATCCAAGCACTGCCTTCTTTGATATTTTCACATCCGATTTATTGATTGTGTGAATTGTTGTTGGGTTTTAGCTCATTTATGGGCTAGAAAATAAGTTGGGCTTTGGCCCAACACCTAAATGAAAAGGAAAAAAAAACTATGTCAACAAAGGAGTTTTTAAGGGCAAAATGTGAAATTCACTCATGTGATGTGAAGAAAGAGAAATGTTAAAAGACGTCGCACACTATAGTATGTCTGAGAGAGGGTTAGAGAGAAAGCAAGAAAGAGGTAGAAAACCAAGAAGAAAAAGATAAGAAATGGGGGTTAGGATTTGAAAAAGCAAGACTATCGGACAACAAAATGATACTTGAATCTTTGATGTATCGGACAGCAAAAAAACTATGTTAAAAGGGACTCTTGGTGGTTAGTGTAAAAATCAAGAATGCTCAAATAAAAGACTTCACTCTTACTTCAAAATCCTTGTGTGTGTGTGTGTATAAAACACTAATTTGTGTGCCTTATGTGTTTTTAGATTGATCCAGTCCAAGGAGACCTTATTTCTAACTTACTAAGTGGGTAGTAGCTTCATACACCCTAGAGGTAGCCATTTCTCCCAGTAGGTCATCAAATGTACACTTGTAATGCCCAAAATTTGACTACTCAAGAGCGGCTTTTACTCTTCTACGGTGATAGTTCTTTCTACCGTCTTTTTACACAATATTTACAAAGAACTGATAGGGCATCTCTAAAGGAATCCACCATTCCATTTTTTTTTAACTTATAAGAACTTAAACCTAGCTCTCTAAACTAGGTTATATTCCCAAGCATAAGTGGCTCGACAGATAGGGTAACGTGAATTTAAGTTTTCAAAGTAAGAGGGAGCATACAATTAGGTTCAAAGTAAGGATACTAACACACACATGTCCTCCTAGACTTAGGAATTTCTTTTAAAACCAATCATATATCGTTCTAAGTCATGCAATCATCATAATAAGCAAAGATAAAACCCTTCCCCACACTTAAACTGTATATCATCCTCAATGTACAAATAAGCATGAATGATAGAATAAAATCGATGACTAATAAAAAGATGGAGGAGTTTATTGGAGCTTCTCTAAACACAGAGAGTGATGTTTCCGCTCTCAACGTGTGCACCACATTCCATTCAACCGCATAATTCCTGCGATAAACATTAAGGCACACAAGTGAAGCTCAACTCAAAGAAAATAACCAAATAACATAATGAAAATACAAAAGCAAAGACTAAAATGAAACAAACCAAAATGTCAGTTTAGCAAGGGACTCTTCTTACTAAGTGAACCAAATACAAGACTAACAAAATGAAGAACTAAAAACAATAGCTGAGAGTCAAAAAGGTCTCTCGATGTCGATGTCAGAAATGGCATCTAACTCAAACGCTTTGCCCTTTTCCACATCATGTACTCCATATATAATTTTTGCAACTTCAATCACACCTTGTCTGCATGTTAGTTCAGATAGTTCAAGCTTCTTAATTTCTGTATTTGTTGCTTGCTGTCGATTTTATGGAAGCTCCTTATATTGCAACTCAAACGTGTCTAGGACTTGCAGGGCTAGCTTCCTGGAATCCGTATTGTTGATATGAAAAAGCTGGTGCCAAGATCCATCTCCTAAAAGACGACGGATCTCCTCCTCTAAGCTGATAGGTGCTTGTGTTTACAAATTAATTAGTATGATTTACTTATATGGAGCATTACTTTTATCAGCTTTTATGGCTCATTCTTGTGTTTTTGTGTCATTTTGTGCATTTAGGGTTGTGAAGGCTTGTTGAGAAGAAAGAATGCAAAAATAGGTCATGAACACAGTTTTTGGGAAGTCTCTTGTGTGCAACAAGGATCAACACACAAGCCGTGATCATATGCATGAGGGTGCATGCCAACTTCCAAGAATGTTCAAGTTAATTTACAAGTTGAAAGGGCACAAAGGCAGTTACACACTCATGTTCCAGCTTGTGCAGAGATTTCAAGAGCTGTCTTAACACGGTCGAAAGACAAGAAGCGACATGACCTACCACACGGGTGTGGGCTCAACTGTGTGGCATCAAAGGAATTTAAAATAATTGGGGTGGTACCGTTTACGGGTACTGTAGTAGTTACTATTTATGGTGCTAAAATAGAGAATTCACACGACCGTGTAGAGCCTTTATTTCTAGGCTTAAAAGGCTACTTTAAATAGTTATTTATGGACTTATTTCCTATCTTTGAGGGAGAGCGCGGCTAGGGTTTTGAGGAGGTTTTTGCAAGGTTTTGGAGCGTTCCTAAGCCATTCAACATCAATTTTGTTTGAAGGAGAGTTATTGGGGGAAGCTTATGACGACATTGATTTGCTGAGGTGTGCCCTAGCTTGACGGAGTACTCTTTGGAGAAAGAGAAGCAGCTCTTGGAGACCATCATCATGGAAAAAAAGGGCGTTATCTTTATGGATTGTTTGCACTTTCATTTGAACTCATCTTTGATTTTGTATTGCTCCATGGAGAGCTAAACCTCTAGTGGGTACTTGGACATGTAAACCCTAGGATGAATTTGTTTATTTGACTTTCATTGTGTTTATTTTAATTCAGAATTTATTTGAGTTTCAATCTTGTGTGTTTGGTGCTTGGTTTTCCCTTTGAGTGACACTAGTGTTGAGAATATATTCTTATTATCCTTTTGATGAGTGACCATCACCATTAGGATTAGATTTACCAAGGTTAAAGAGCATTAAGAGGGTGAGTTGAAAGGTAGCGGAACATCCCCTTTGCTCTCCAATGTGATTTATCCTACCTCCACATTCCAAGAGTTCTTTGTAATCACAGCAGAGTGAAGCATCAAGAGTTTCCTCTATGCTGGGGCTTAGTTGTGATTAGGGATCCTTCGCCTGGACCAAAAGGGTTTGATCTAGATTTGGGAATAGGGTTTGACACTTGGAATCCTAAAGCTTAAAACAATCATACGTGGTGTGAGGCGTCAAGAGTCTTCTTTTCGCTGGGATCTCGTAGGGGACTAGTCATGGTTGACATTAGTTTTGGGACCTTGTGTTTTTGGATTTTCATAACTCATTAAATCTCAATTATGGAAGCGTCGTTTTAGTCTTGCACTTGAAACAAGAAACCTAGGGGTAGCATTGTTTGGGTACCCCACTCTCTCATTGATTGGCTCCTCTTCTTACCGTTTGCTTATTTACTTGTCTTTATATTTTGATAACAACTTGTACATTTACCAATTGATTTGTCACTTTATTACTTCAACACCCGTGCACTTGCGGTACACACACAAGGGCGTCTCAAGTTTTTGGCACCATTGCAGGGGAATAGGCATTTTAGAAACATTTACACTTTGCTAGCCTAGCTATTCACCATCTATTCTATTCCATTTCTTTTATTCTTCCATCCTTCTAATTTATATATCTCTTAATAATCTTCATAGAGAAAATGATCAATAAAATAGAGTTATTCAACACAATAGCTGGAATGGTGAATGACATAGAGCAGAAGATGTATTTGTTCACGGTACGGTTAACTTTGTGTTGTTTCTTGAAAAATCAAAAAGAGGATCATGGGTTGATGAATTATTCCCTAGAGGGAGCATCCTTTGGTAGTGCTGAAGATACTCAGGTTCAAAATGGTGGGTTAATTAGAGTGGTAAATTAGTTTGAAGAATCAACATTGGTGTACTCGAGCCATCAGTTGGAAGGAAATCTAGCCAAGGCCCTTGCTCATTTTAATGCATTTTGTGAAGGACAGAAGTATGAAATCTTTTCTTTGGGGTTTTTGAGCATAACCTTGAAGCTTGTGAAGTAAAAAATTAAAAAATTATTAAGGTTCAATCAATTCTACAAGATCAAGAATGAAGCTTAGATGAAGTTCCGAATAAGATTTGAACCAGTTTGAGGAGATTGACTGGCTTAAGGAGAGTAGGCTGCAACACTCTATTAAAGAACCACCTGATATTAAGTTCAAAATGTTACATGAACATTTAGAGTATGCATTCCTAGCTAAGGGTTCAAACTTATGATGATTGTTGCATCAAATCTCTTTGCATCACAGAAAAGTAAGCTGGTAAATATGTTGAAGAAGCATAAAACGGCCATTTCTTTGAAAACCTCCGATATAAAGGGTATCAATCAATAATTCTGCACTCACAAAATCTTAATGGAGGATAATTACAAATCTTTAAGTCAACCTCAACGTCGACTGAATCCAAAAATGAAGGAGGCGGTGAAGGCAGAAGTTATGAAATTATTGGATGTAGAAATCATTTATCCAATCTCAGACAGTACATGGGAGAGTCTGACTCAAGTGGTTCCTAAGAAAGGAGCTATGACTGTGGTAAAGAATGAGGGCAATGAGCTAATTCTAACCACAACCATTACCTGGTGGCATGTGTGCATTGATTACAGGAGGTTGAATAATGCAACTCAAAAGGATCATTTCCCGTTACCATTTATTGATTAAATGTTGGAGCGATTAGCCGGGCATGATTTCTATTGTTTTCTCGATGCTATGTCAAGTTATTTTCAAATTCCTATTACTCCTGTAGACCAAGAGAAGACAACATTTACTTGTCCCTACAGGACCTTTGCTTAACAAAGAATGCCTTTCGGATTATGTAATGCACTGGCAACATTTCATCGATGCATGACCACTATTTTTGATGATCTTTTGGAGGATGTCATGGAGGTATTCATGGATGACTTATCAGTATTTGGTGATTCTTTTGATATTTTCTCGAGAAACTTGGAACGGGTTCTAGTGAGGTGTGAAGAAACAAATCTGGTTTTAAATTGGGAGAAATGCCACTTCATGGTCCAAGAAGGCATAGTTCTTGCGCATAAGATCTCTCAGAAGGGAATGGAGATGGATAAAGCAATAATTAAAGTCATAGAGAAGCTTCCTCCTCCAACCAATGTGAAGGGAATTCGTAGTTTTTTGGGGGCACGCTAAATTTTACTGGCATTTTATTAGAGACTTCTAAAAAATAACTCAGCCTTTGATAAAACTCCTCGATAAGGATGCATCTTTTAATTTGGGGAAGGACTGCTTAGAAGCTTTTCATTTGCTGAAGGAGAAATTGATACAGGAACTAATTTTGATCACACCAGATTTGAATGCACCATTCGAACTCATGTGTAATGCTAGTGATTATGCAATTAGGGCAGTCCTAGGGAAAAGGAAAGATAAGCATTTTCAACCTATATACTATGCTAGCAAAACTCTCACAAGTGCTTAAGAGAATTATACTACCACATAGAAAAGTTACTAGCAGTAGTGTTTTCTTTTGACAAATTCAGGCCATATCTTATCTTGTCTAGAGTTATTGTGTTTACAGATCATTTAGTATTACATTATCTTATAATCAAGCTAGATGTGAAACTGAGGTTAATTCGATGGGTTTTGCTTCTGCAAGGAATTGATATGGAAATTAAAGACAAGAGAGGTGTTGAAAATGTAGCTATAGATCATTTGTCTCGACTGGAGGGTTTTAAAGGACATGAGTCATCAAATCAAGAAATTAATGACGTTTCCCCGAGGAGCATTTGTATAAGATCTAGGATGTCGCATCAAGTGGAACCCCATGGTTCACAAATTTTGCAAACTATTTGTGAGGAAAAGTGCCTAAAAAAAGGCTTACATTTCAGCGAAAGAAAAAGTTCTTCAGTGATCTAAAGAATTATTTTTGGGAGGATCCTTTTCTTTTTCGAATTTGTGATGATCATGTGGCTTGGAGATGTGTTTCATGAGGAGAAGGATGGAATATCCTTGCACACTATCATTCAGGACCGGTTGGGAGTTTATATGCTTCAAGTAGAATAGCTGAAAAGGCACTGGCTACAGGGTTTTATTGGCCATCATTATTTATGATGCCCATTAGTTTGTTCTTTGTTGTGATAATTGTCAAAGAGCAGGAAACCTCTCCCAACGAATTAAAATGCCTCAAAATCCAATGCATTTCTGCGAGGTGTTTGATGTTTGGGGTATTGATTTCATGGGGCCATTTCCAAGCTCTAATGGTAACAAATACATTCTGGTCACCATGGACTATGAATCTATTTGGGTAGAACCCCAATCATTACCTACTAACGATGCTAGAACTATGATCAAATTCATGAAGAGACTTTTCACCCATTTTGGAACTCCTCGAATCATCATCAGTGATAGAGGGACCCACTTTGCAAAAGGTATCGAAACATTATGGAGTGCATCATCGCCTCACTACTCTATGCCATCCTCAGATGAGTGGCTAGGTAGAAGTCACTAACAGGGAGTTGAAGAGGATTTTGACAAAATCAATAGAATAAGGAAGAGGGAATGGTTGGAACAGTTGGATGACACATTGTGGACTCATCGAATAGTACATAAAACTCCAATAGGGATTACATCGTACAACTTGGTCTACAGAAAATCCTATCATCTATCAGTGGAACTTGAGCATAAGGCATATTGGACAATTAAGGCAATTAATTTCGATCTTGGTCAACATGGGGAACAAAGGAAGCTCCATCTTAATGAGCTAGATGAATGGAGATTGAGAGCCTATGAGAATGTCAGGATTTACAAAGAAAGGATACGCAAATGGTATGATAAGCAAATCAAGGTGTCGAAGGAATTCAAAGTTGGGGGATCAGGTTTTGCTCTTCAATTATCACCTAAGGTTATTCCCTAGAAAGCATAAATCGAGATGGTTTGGGTTGTACATAGTAACTCAAGTATCACTCCATGGAGCCATTAAAATTTCCCATCCGGATAGAGGTACATTCAAGGTGAACAAGCATCTTCTTAAACATACTTTGGTGGTGAGGTGAGTAGTGACGATGAGGAAGTCTTCTTGCTTCATGAGCCTCCTTGAGGTAAGTACCAGGTACATCAAGCTCGTGACATAAAATAAGAGCTTCTTGGGAGGCAACCCAAGTGTTTTCTTAATTGTAGTTTGTATTTTTAATTCTGCTGAAATAATTTCCATTGAGTAGGCGTCTTGTTTATTTTTGTCGGTGTTGTGAAATTTTCATAATCTTTTGATGTTATCATGTGTATGTGTATTGATGTTTTTGGAAAAGTTTAGGATGATTTCCATATGTATAGTCGAGTTTTTGATGATTTAATTGTGAAATTCGGTTTCTACAGCTTTTCATTCAATTCTCAAGCTTTTATGCAGTTTTTGATACATTTTTGAGCCAAAAATCAATCCATGTGTGAAACCAAAGAATCCACATGGCCATGTGAAATTTCCACATTCCCGTGTGGAAAATATATGGATGAGAAGTTATGTTCTTTTAACACTACTTCGCGCCCTTTCATCTTCAAACATCTCTACACCAAGGAACGCATCTCATCCTCTTCCCAACCATTTTCTCTATTATTTAAAGAGTTTGTGAGGTTTCTTCTGGTGTTTTATCCCATGTTTGAGTGTCATCTTCTCCAGTAAACCTCCTCCCTTTCTTGCTTTGTTGTGAATCTATCCCTTCATGTTTGGTGTTGTTTCTTCCATTTTAGCATGCTATTTTCACGAGAAATTATAGATCCATGCTTTAGAAATGATTTGGAGATGTTTGTATAAGTTTTGGAGGGCCAAAGTGGACTGGCTGCGGCCTTTATTTTGGAGGAATGCCTCCCCGAATAAAGAAATTGGCTTCCAAACATACAGGTGATGACTGTGAGGTCTCCACCGTGTCGTTGCAGTTCATGATACCCAAACATCAAGTGAGACATGAATGCCTGATAAGTGCTTGTGTATTACTAATATGAAGTATTCTTTTCTTACACTGAGCATTACTTTTCTTAGATTTTATAGCTTATGCATGTGTATTTGTATTCTTTTGTGCATTTAGGATTGTGGAGACAAGTGTGGAAGAAAGGAACCAAAAGTAGATCGTGAATGCAAAATTTTGTTGAAGTCTTGGATTGAACAAATGTAAAGACACAAGTTGTGCTCAAAGACATGTGAGTGAGTGCCAACCTCCATTGTGCTCGAGCTCACATACAAATTGGAGGGGCATAAAGGCAGTCACACTTATGTGTTCTGACTTGTACAATACTAGCAAGATCTTCATCAATGTGGCTTTTAGTTGAAGACGTAATGCGATCTACCGGATGGATGTGTGCCCGTTTATGTGGCCTCAATGGAAAGTGTGGATTCGGGAGTATTTTGGCTAAGTACTATAGCAAATCACTATAGTAGTTAATGTTCACATCTCACAGGAAATCAACTTTTGGAGATTCATACGGGCGTGTGAAAATTCCACAAGCCCATGTGGATGCCCTATTCCAACCCTATAAAAGCCACGATTTGAGAATCCTTTAGAATTTTTTTCACAATTTTTCCCCATTTTTGGAGGCGCTTGCGGCTAGGATTTGGAGAGGCTTTGTCTAGGTCTTTGGAGTGATTCTATAGCCTTCGACACCGCGTTCCTTCGGAAGATAGTTATTAGGGGAGCTTTCGTCGACATCGATTCGGCGAGGTGTGCCCTAGGCTTGACAAGGGAACCCTTGGAGAAGACAAGGCAACTCCATAAGACCATCGATACGGACTACAAGGGGGTTTTTCTTATGGATTGCATGCTTTTACACTCGATTTCATTGTTGATTGTATCTTGCTCCATGGAGAGCTAAACCCCTAGTGGGTTCTTGGACTTGTAAACCCTATGATGATTTTGTTTCTTTGATCGCTCTCATGTTGACTTTAGCAAATGAGACTTGATCCAATTCGGCGCACTTGAGCAGTACCACAACATGAGTCTGATGGAATTCTCGATTAAATTTTGACTGTATGATAGGGATTATATTCACACTGAGGAGTACGCTTAGCTTCCATTCGATTTTCTAGGTGGAGTGACCTCAAGTCGTGTTTGCCGAGCACTGTGCAGAGGCCGTCAGTATGAGCCAGGTTCTTCAAAGGCTATATTGCTCACCTGCCCATCTCATAGGTATACTCATGCCATTCTGAGTAGGTTAGTGAATGGGTGAGATGACATCATTGGTGTCGTGAGCAAATTGGATCTTGTCTGCCTCTACTCCATGGTGTAGTGTTTTCCTATTCACTTGGGATATGTTGTTGTTGGGATCTTATCAACAAAGAAGGGAATTATCATGCGAGAAATATATATGTTGGAACACAGTGGATAACAAAATGTTTATAATGGCAAGTAAACATAATAAAACCCTAACGCATACGAGAACTAATATTAAAAACTAAACAAATAGATAATTAAATTTTTTACCTTTGTTTTGATGACGATTCTGAACATACCCTTGTTTCCTCGAAATTAAAAGGGACTACTAATCGCAACTCCCCTCTACAATCACATACATACGAACACCTTTGGGAATCAAGCAGGTATGCTAGTATCTTAAGAAATAATGCTTGTTTCTCGGTTTGAATAGAAAGCACCCGAGATCGATCAATGAGACACAAGGAAAAATAATTTCCTCTTAGTCTCAAGATCTGATATGTAGATAAGAGAAAAAAGGGTTGTAGGCGCGGCGATGGCCTCAGGCACCGGTGACGGTTAGGGTTTTCCAAGAGACTATTTCTCAATCACTCTATTGTCTCTCTATCATATTAGGGTTAGACCATCTATTTATATTGGAAACCCAAAACCCTAATATATGATAAAACCCTTCACTCCTAATCAAATTAGGACTCTCTTCTTTGCTTGATTAATTAAACCATTTTAAATAACCAAATCGATTAGAATGAATTAACACTTAATAAGACCCAACCTGAATAAGCTATTTGGTCCACCTAATTAGCTTTTTCACCAAAACCCTAATTAGATGGTCCAATGAGTAACAATTACTGAACATTAATCCCGACATTCTAAGTGTACAATCCTGTAGGTCCATTTAACATCGGCAATGAGCTTAAACAACTTTAACGCTCATAAATCATAATTATTCTCTAGCAAGGTAATACAATTACCTAATATTAAATGAAGGTCAATTTTGAGAATTAACGGAACCTATCGCAACCTCATATTATGTTTTGCCACTGAATATCTTAATTAGTATAAGGCATGGAGCAAGTCGCCCTTATTTAATGCTAATTAATATCTTGATTTCTTAGTGAACTGACTAGGTCAAGTGAATGATAACTCTTATTATTTCCCTTAGGCATGGCCACGTACTACTCAATCTCACTAATCAAGTAGCCAGTGATATTTACTCTCTCTATAGAGAGGGGCAATCCGTTCACTTCACTCATGTCTCTCAGCATGAACTGTGACATGTCCAAACATACCCGTACTTGCCACTCAGTTATGAATGACGTTTGGCATAAGTCAAAGAATGTAAGGATTCATCTGAGATACATAGTGATTTCAGGTTGAAGGATTAGAGTACAAGAATTTCTTGAGAAAAACACTTATGACTTTACAATTATGTAGTGTTCACAAGAGTGGATTGATCCAGGTACACTAGTCCCTAACATGTATCTAATTTTTTTTTATCCTTTAATTGATATCCCATAACCTATGACCTGTAAAACAAGGCCATCTCACAAAATACATACTAGTCTTAATTTATTTTTATTCCCATGAAAACAATCAACTAGGGATATATAGAATATTGTTCCAGTTTATGCTACAAGGTTTTACTATGCAAATCACGCATTTGATAACTTGAGGAGAACCAATATTCAAGGATGTTTTATCTTATTAACTATGCACAGAAATAATAATAGATAAAATGATGTGTCATAATAATTATCCAAATAATAAGAGTTCATACAATGTATTGGGGCTAGGGCTTACACTAACAGTTGTGACCAATTACCTATGACACTAGGGGCCAGTATGCAAGTGTGGGGGTGCTGTTTTCGGGCCTTACATCACATGACTCATCTAAGGGATGGGTCTTATAAGGTAGTTTGAGGAGTTGAGAAGGTCATCATTTCTTCACCACTAGGCCTAGACACTTTAGAGGTGCTTGCTCACATGGCAGATTATAACATAGAGATGATGGCACATGATTTACTTTGTTACAACATACGATAGCGAGAGACACTGCTATGACCTCGTCTCCTGTGCTATGAGCACCACTAGCATCTCCAGCAGCACCAGTAGACGAAATTGACACTTGAGGTGTCCTAATCATGGATTTTCCTATTTTCTTACTATCTTAGTGTTTATATCCTTATGTTGGACTTGTACACTCAGAAAGGGTCTAACTTCTGAGTTCAATTTTATTACTTTCTTTGTTTTCATGTTTCCAGATTGTGCTACATCTTATTATCTCATAAACTTATTTATATTGTGTTTTTGTTGAGCTTCTCTGAACCCCCATTTTTTTATAAGTGCATAAGATCTTGTGAGTCTCGTGGATGAGGAATAGTAATAGACATGGACGTGTGGACTCCTATAGGGCTGTGTGATCATCACAATCCATTGGAACTCAACTTCCCATGTTAGACTCCATTAAATTATGGATTTGGAGTTTAGGTTAGTATTATTTCAATTGTCCACTGATAAGTGCTTGTGTATGCAATTTATTAAGTATGTTTTACTTACAATGAACATTGCTTTTATAAGGTTTTATTTCTCATTCATGTGTTTTTGTGTTCTTTTGTGCATTCAAAGTTGTGGAGACAGTATAAGAAGAAAGGAAGCAAAATTGTGAACACAGATTTTGAGGATTCTCTTGTATGGAATAAGGGTCAAGACATGAGTTGTGATCATACGCATGAGGATGTGTGCCAACTTCCAAGAGTGTGCAAGTCTATCTATAAGTTGGAAGGGCACAACGGCAATCACACACTCATGCTCCGACCTGTGCAGAGTTTTCAAGAGCTTCATCAACACATTCGAAAGAGAAGAAGCAACATGACCTATCATACGGGTGTGTGTCCAACCGTGTGGCCTCAATGGATGAACAAAAATTTAGGATCATTGTAGCAATTACTGCAGAAGTTACTATTCATGGGGTAACGTAGTAGTTACTATTCATGCGTGTAAAAATTAGAAAACCAGAGAATCCACATGCTCGTGCGGAAATTCCACATGGCCGTGTGAAATCTCGATTTTTGTGTTTAAAAGGCCAATTGAAGAGAGTTTGAAGGGATCTTTTTCGTATTTTTGGGAGAGAGTACGGCTAGGATTTGGAGGAGGTTTTTGCTAGGTTTTGGAGGATTTCTAAACTGTTCAACATTGATTCCCTCCGAATGAGAGTTATTGGAGGAGCTTTCGACGAGATCGTTCTGGCGGGGTGTGCCACGGACAATAAAGGGGTTATCTTTATATATTTTTTGCATTTATCTTTGATTTCATTGTTGATTTTGTATTTCTATATGGAGAGCTAAATCCCTATTGGGTACTTAGACATGTAAACCCTAGGATGATTTTGTTTCATTGACTCTTATTATATTTCCTTTAATTGAGTTTTAATCTTTTTTTATTATTGTTTGACTTTCCTTTAGAGTGGTACTAGGGTTGAGAACCTATCTAATCATTCTTTTGATGAGTAACCATCACCATCTGGATTAGATTTAGCAAAGTTGAAGAAGATTGAGAGGGTGAGTCGAGAGGTAGTGGAACGTCCCCTTTCCCTTTCAACGTGATTTATCCTACCTCCATATTCCAAGAGTTTTTTGCAATCAGAATAGAGTGAAGTATTGAGAGATCTTCTCCGCTGTGGCTTAGTTGTGTAGGCACAACAAAGTGAAGTGTTGAGAGATCCTCTCCGCTGGGGCTTAGTTGTGATTATTGATTTTTCACCTGGACCAAAGGGTTTCACCTAGATTTGAGAATAGAATTTATCACTTGGAGTCCCTAGAACCCTAAGAAGTCCCACGCAGTGTGAGTTGTTAAAAGTCTTCCTTTTCGTTGGGGCATACATAGAGGGCTAGTCACTGTTTACATTAGATTTGGGATTGTGTGCTTTTGGATTTCCATAACTCTTTAAATCCCAATTAGGGAAGCATAGTGTTAGTCTTGCACTTGAAACAATAGTCTTAGGGGAACTTTGTTTGAGTACCCTGCTTTATTATTTGATTGCCTCTTCCTTTTATTCTTTGCTCATTTTCCTGTCTTTTATTAACATCTTGAACATAATCACCAATTTCTTATCACTCTAGCTAATTAGCAATACTACTTGTTTCTAAACTTTTTTTCCTGTGGATTCGACTGCCCACCCCTTGGGTGCTTTAGTACTTCAACACTGGTGGACTTGCATTACACACATGCAAGGGTGTGTCATCCACCTTCACGCATGTTATTTTTAATGTTATTATCTTTATTGTGCTTACATGCGTACAGGGGGGGGGGTTTCAAATTACACATATATCTTACTTATGCATTCCATGTGCATGATCATGTAGCCAATGGTGGTTCACCTAGGTGTAAGGATTGTATTATTAAGTTTAGGAAATTTTGAACCTTGAATGCCATCATACTCTAGTTTTACTTGAAATCCTTAGAAAGTTTTTGTCCAATTGATTATCTTGTACACTACTCACTCTTTAAAACTGTGAAAACTCTAGTGTAGTATTTTGGACTGTAATCACATTCTTTTAGAGAAAAAAAGAGATTGGAAGTTGTTTTTACTTGTACATAGGGGTCGGAAAGAGTTGCCAATTATGATGTATGAAGCTACTCTCATAATTTGGATACTAATTATGCCTTAATGAGATAAAGAGCTATCTAATAGGATGTATGAAAGCTACCACCTCAAAAGTGTAAACGCTACCTGGGTGGCTGCTCGGGAAAGGGCTACCTTAGAGGATGTGTACCGTTACTACCTTTGCTTTTTGTATTTAGATAAGTCTTCACTAATAATAACTTTCATGAGTGAATATTTGGTTGATATGAGTGAGTTTACACACACACACACACATGCATTTAGATTTTAATTCTTTATAATTTAAGTTTTTGCTAGAGCATTGATTTTTTCTCTTTTAGTGTTTGATATTTTCCTTAATTCTAGAATGCTATTCTTGTACACTTTTGGTGAACGTTAGGCCAAGCACTTCGATGTCTCTTCCTTGTTGTTTTAATGGGTTGATTTTGCTTGAGGACAAGCAAAGGCTTAAGAGAGGAGGGGGTGGGGATTAAATAAATGCTTGTGTATACATATTAATTAGTATGATTTACTTACATGGAGCATTATTTTTATCAGGTTTTATGGCTCATTCTTGTGTGAAGCATTATTTTTACACAAGAATGACCTCATAGGTTATTACATATGAGAAAAGGAAGGAGATACAAAACTGTGATTCAAATAACTTCTTTGGTAGTGAAGCTTTACTTATCAATGTGCCTTCAACTCTGCCTTAATCTCCCTAGGAAGTGTGGTGAAGATTGCTCATGGCCTCCTTTGATCGTCTAGGAGTAGAGAAGAAAACCTTGCCAAAAAAACTACCCTTAAAACCTAGATCTGGTCATTAAAAAATATGTTCAGGCCTAACACGACCTAAGCACAGTCTTTCTTAAGCCGTGCTTTTCACAGGAAGTCAGCAGGAAATAATCAAGTCCATATAAGTAGACCCATGAACTGGGCAGAAACAGTGCTTAAGTTGGAACACACCCATGTTTTCAATGTTACTCAATCCTTTTGAAACCAACAATAAGCACTGCTAAAGAGCACCCTCATGCTTAGGTCATGCTTAGCCTAAGTACTTAGAAAAAGACTTCATCTTTCAAAATCCACTTCTATTACCCTGAACCATATTAATCTGCATAATAATCACAAGATACCCAAAATAGCATTGAATATATACAAAAAATGCTGAAGGACAAGAAAAATGTAACTTGGAGGTAAAACAAAATAACCATATGAAATCCACTCATCAAAGCTCTTGCAACGTTTTGGGGAGAATGGCATAGGAGATTTATCATCTGCTGTTGGATTGGTTCATCTTGAAAGTGGCATTATAATTGAATATGACAGGTATAATTTGTGTGCATAATTCAAACATGTCCTTTACATACTTCATTGTCTTATTTATGCACATAGGCTTGCATGCATACAAAACATGTTTGTTAGGAACAAGTGATGCATACATGCAATACATTATAGTACCTTTCATGTCCCTCTTAATTAGGAACATGAGTGATGTATGGATAAGAAACATTGTTGCATTTGACTTTCTTTTTATCTTAAATAATTTGCGAAAAATATATATAAAAAAACCATTAAATAACATGCTAAATATAGATAAAAAATCATAAATACTCTTTTTGTTGGATTAATAATTAAATAACTAATAAAAAAATTAATAAATATACTAATAAATTTAATAACTAATTTAATAATAAAATTAATAGTTAAATTAATTCATATGATACTTAAAATCATTAAAATGATATTACGATATTTGTAATGTAAGAAGTTTTTTTATTTTATATTTGCAAATTTCTTTGACCAAATACAAAATCTTATAATACATCATCTACAAATACATCTAACCAAACACTAGATTTGACTGCACTATATTTTAAAATCCATTTATTTCTGTTACATTTACAGTTACATTGAGCCAAACACCACCTTAATCAATAACAACAGTGATGTTTCACGGTGTCAAACTTATTCTATATCTTTTTGCTTGTGTTTCCTTAAAAAACTATAAAGATATAAAAACCAATGAGGTTTAATGATGCCATATTGTTTCATCTAATCTTGAAAGTTCATCATGTGTCATCTGAATATGAATTTATATTTGATATGAAGTCTAATTTGTGGGGATTCTTTTAGTAGAGACATCATATGTAATAATGGTGTATTGATAAATTGAATGATTATTTGTGTTGTAGTTTTATTTATTTAACCATTGAGCTAAAATCTTTGAGTTTTAATATTATCAGCTTTACTATGTTTTCTCCCTTGAATATATCATACTGAAGTTGCTTTTCCTTCAACTGGGTAGCCAAGTTGGTTCTTGCTTTGGAAGCTCAAACTAAGCTAGATACAGTGCAAGATTCTACTGAAAATGTGATTCAATTCTCAACTTTGGAGGATGCATGTGTAAGTAACATAGGGATTTTTTTTTTTTTACTTTTTTTTGGTAAATAGAATTCAATTCCACCTGTATTTTTTTTGTTCTATAATTTTTGTTTCTCAATTTAAGATGCTGGATGTCAAGGTGATTCATGCATGTTCAAATGATTTTTTGTTATCTTGATGCTTATAATTCAAAATTTCCATGAGTTTCCATCATTATAGAAGTTAATTTGCTTTTTGAAGCAAACATTGGTTTAATATAACTGTTTATCCATGTTCGTGGTTTGTGACAATTTTTCATTTTTCTTACATCATACTTTTATAGATATAGAAAACTGATAGTAGGCTAAAACTTTTGGAGAAAGAGTGATTTGGTATTGATTTAAGCCCTATATGTGTCGCTATTGTTGGTTATGGTTACTGTGCGGTTGAGCTAGCCGCTACAATCTTAGAGAGATTAAAAGATGAAGGGATAGTTCGAACAATCAATGTTGATGATACTATTTGTCCAATTGCGACTCCTGGAAATAGAGAAGTTGTATTAAAAGTAAGCATTCATAGATGCAATCAAAATTTAATTATTTTATTTTGAATGCTCTATTCTGTAATCACAATTGTCCGAAACTGGGTATATAACCCTAGTCATTAGTAGGAAAGCTTACTTTAACAATCTAATATTACCAGGTATGTGATTTCTTTGATTTGTTCTACAAGTTTATTGCAACTATCGATAACAATGAATTCACAAATTGTTGGTTTAGATGCCTCTTTTTTCTACACTTTTATGAATTTCTTTTTATTTTATTTTATTTTATTTTATTTATCATTGTTATCATGTTCTTTCATCTCATAACATTCAGCTATACTTGGGTTACTTTTTTAGCTACATAACGGAAGTGGTCGATTCCTATGTTTCAAAAGAATTAGGAAAAAATCTATTCATTTTGGAACTACAACTGCAAAAAGAAGAATGGAGAGTCAAACAGTGGATGCAGACATGGTGTTATGGATAGTGGGTTCCAAGCGACTTGTATCTCAGCTTGAACCTTTTGATCAATACCATGTATTACCACTGAATGGCAGAGGGCAAGAGGAGACTAATAAAACTCTTTGTGTAAGAGGTCATCCTGGGGTATTTGTCATAGATGACTCAGCGGCTTTAAGGTACTCTAATGGCAATTTGCTCTTTACTACTTCTCAAGTATGATAGACTTGTGCAGCCATTAGATTTAAGTAATTGAACTTGTACTTATTAAACTTTATGGTTACTATAATTATCTTCAGGTTGCTTTTCAGCATGTAAGTTTTACAGGTTGGAAACTTTGGGTTGCCATAAATTGGAGTTCTTGGATTGTTCATAGATTTCACAGGAAGTCTTCATCAGTATCAGGAATGGACAACTCTAGTACCTGCAAAAGATGGCAAAAATTCTACTGCATTGTTGCATTAAATTGAACTCTTAGTCTCATCTTAAGAGGGAGTATGATAATAGTCCTTCTTTTAAATGTTAGTTGTTTTTTTTTCCAATGTTAATCCAATATATAAAAACATGGATTATTAAATCGCTAGGCCTTGATGATTTGCTAACCTCATTAAAGATTAGATTATATGTTAGCTTTGATGAAGAGGATATGTTATAAAGTTTTGTTGAGTTTTGTCTTCTTGAAGTTGTTAGTAAATTTGTGATTTTAATAACATTTTTGTTCATTTCACTCAAAAATCAATATAAAATATAGAGTATATTTTATTAAAATTAATTTCATATAAAATTATTTTTTTCACAGAATAAACAAAAGCATACCATATGCCGTAACATGCCTTGCAAAAATCTGTGCCTAATACCATGAAAGAAAATAAAGTATACAAAATCATGCTAAAAAATAAAGAAAGATAAAATAAAACCGTGCGAAAATGATAGTAAATATAAACCAATGGCAATGTTTGGCATGGTAGTAAAACAACCGTGGGAAAAATAGTGACAAACTTTGGCACGTTATTAAAAAAATGTGCCAAAATATATTTGTCACCATTGTTGTGATATTTTTGTTTTTTATTGTGTCTGTTGATTCTAAGTTTTTGTCGAGTTCTTCTTGTATTTACCTCGGTAATGTTACCGAGTGGTTTGGAGCATGTTAGAGCTATATTCGTGTCATTTTTGGCTCGAGCGAGTGAGTTTTCGCCTGCACGAATTCTGACGCAGCATGCCCTATAGGTTGTGCGGCCACAGAGTTGGCTGCACAGACTTGCTTGGGGTTGTGCGCCCACATGTTTGGTCCGCACAACCAACCACACAACTTGACCTGGGGCCTATGCGCCCATGTGTGCGACCCACATAGCTAGCTTCGTAGGGCGGAAGGGCAGTCTGGGGCTTGTGTAGCCACACACGAGACCGCATGATGGGCGATTGGAGAGCATTTTGTGTCTTTTTCTCTAGCTGTAAACTCCTTTTATGCCTTTCTTCTCTCTTTTCTTTTCTTCTCATTTTCATTGCCATCTCTTGGAGGAGAAGAGAACCTAGGATGATCCTCCACTTCCTCTTGGTGAATTGAAGCTCCAACCTTCATTCTTTCGTTCTCCCTTGACATTAGCAAGGTAAACACTTCTATACTTCTTGTTCTCTCCTTGTTTCTTCATTGTGATTGGATGAGAATGTAGGATCTAGGGTTGATATAATGAGCTTGATTCATAAAAAACCTTCTTTCTTGTATGTCTAGTGTTTGAATGCTTGAGAGGAGTGTAGGTATTTCCATTCCTCCACAATTGTTGTAACCTTGAAGATCCATCATACCTTGCTCTTTGAACCAAGATTTAAGAATTTTCATTCTTTCTTCCTTGTTGTTGGATGAATGGTGGATCTAGGGTTAGGATTGTGAGTTTGATTTTTGTTCTTCTTCTTGCTTGTTGTTATTAGAACTTGAGAGGTTGGTTTGGATTGTTGTTCTTCCAATTTTGATTGTAGCCTTGAACTATTTCTTGCTGAGGTATGATTATAGTATTATTGTAGCACCGATAGAACTTTCTTGTTTTCTTGCTTCCTTGTTTTGGTTTGAAACTAAGAACTATTAGAAATTATTTGGAAAGCTTGAAACCCATTTTTGAGCCAATCCTAGGACTTGTTTAGTGTTGCATTGCATTCTTAGACTTAGGTTTTCATTTGTGACTCTTTTGCATATTTTATTGCTTGGTTATGGGTGTGTGGGTTTGGTTAGGTGGTGAGATCTCGGCTCAAGGCAAAGAGCAGGTGTAGGAGTAGTGCGCTCGAGGCTTCTTTGTATAAGTTGTGAGTGGGTTATATGATTGCACATTTCTAGTAGAATATAATATAAATATCTTTATGGTTTTATTTAAAAGTAGTCCTTAGTTTTATCATAATAAACTGATGATTTGATCTATTTAGAAAGAGTTTCTATGCTTTCTATTTAATAAACGAAACTCTTAATATTTGATGAAAATGCAATGGCTATGTTGGTAGATCGGGTTTGAAATGAGTCATAAAAATTTATACAAATATTACACTTTTAGAATTAGTTTATATATAAATGATGTTCATTCCTGATATGTGAATACTTGTCATGGACAAGAACCCTCTGTTATGATTTATGGGGATTGTATAAGGCCAACTTGTTGAGATGGCGTAGAAGATCAGTTGATTTATTGGTCCAGTTCAGGTGAGAGAATAGAGCTTGCTTGGATATTTATTGGTAAGATAGAATCACGACATGGTGGACCGATGGGTCAATGTCAAGGACATGAGGAGCTTGATGGCATTAAACTTAGCCACGGCCACAGTTAGAGTTTAGAGAGATTTCTTGACCATTATTCATTTGCTCGAGATGAAAACTTCATATTTTAAGAAATTATTTTTTTATGCAAAGCAAACCGTTGAATTGTGATTATTTGTAAAATCATTGGAAAATAAATTTGTTTGATGATAAGTATCAGGTTTTATTGTTTTAAAACTCATATTATATCATTCATGACTTATGAATGTTGACACCCACAATTGAGCAACAATGTTTTATATATGCTATATATATTTGGTATCCTTATACATATGTATGTTGATATATATATGCTGAAATGTTCAAACTCCAATTGTTTTATTACAAAAGCTCGACTTTATGGATTTTATCGATTTGCCCGAATATTCTTATAGAATTGTGCTAACTCATTCACTGAGTGGCTCTTGTTACTCACCCCCTTTCTCCTTACAAGAAAAGCATGCTTTTACGACAAATGTTTTTTGCGACGGCTTCAAATGGTATCCCAAAAGAAGATTTTTGCGACCATCAAAAGTCCTTGTCAGAAAACAATAATCCTTTACAACCAACTCAAATACTTGTCACAAAAACTATAAGATTTTGTGACTAACACACACACTTGTTGCAAAAACCACTACAATTTGCGATCAGTCCAAATATCTGTTGCAAAAACTATAAACTTTTGTTCAAAAATAATGGGTTTTTTATACCAACAAAAAATCTCATTGACACACCCCTTGCGTGTGTATACTGCAAGGGAACAGGTTGTCGAAGTAATAAAGTACCCTGGTGAGTGGGTAGTCATATCCACAGGGAATAGTGATCAGAAACACAAGAATTGCTATTTAACTATGATGAAGATAATTCAAGAGTGGTGTGAATAATATCAATGCAAACAGAAATAAAAGAAAATAAGAAAGAGACGCTAGAGAATAATTGGAGAGACAATTGATAGAAAGTGGGGCACCCGAATATTGCTCTCCTTAGGACTATTGTTTCAAGTGCAAGACCAATCATTATGTCTTCTAACTGATGTTTAATGAGTCATAAAAATCCTATAACACACGGTCCCAAACTTAAGCTCAACCGTGACTAACCCTACACTATGCCCCGGTAGAAAGGAGTACTCTCAACACCTCATACTGTGTGGGGTTGCAAGAAGCTCTAGAGACTCCAAGTGATAAACCCTATTCCCTACTATAGATCTAACCCTTTGGTCCAGGCGAAAGACCCCTAGTCACAATTAAGCCCCAGCACTAAGGATTACTTCAACGCTTCACTCTGTTGCTTGCGCAACTAGCCCCAGCGGAGTTCCTCTCTTAGCACTTCACTCTATTTTGACCACAAAGAACTCTTGGAACACGGAAGTAGGATAAATCACACCAAAAGGGAAAATGGGCGTTCCGCTACCTCTCGACTCACCCTCTCAACCCTCTCTAATCTAGCTTTGTCTAACCCTCATGGTGTGTTACTCATCCACAAGGATTACCAAGATGGATTCTCAACCCTAGTGTCACTCTAAGGGAAAATTACTTCAACAAACATTCAACATTATAACACAATTAAAACATCAATTAAAGAAAACATAATAAAAGGTCAATGAAACAAAGCCATCCTAGGGTTTACAAGTCTAAGCACCCACTAGGGGTTTAGCTCTCCATGGAGCAAAATACAATAAATAATGAAATTGAATGTAAAAGCATGCAATCCATAAGTAAAACCCTCTTGTAGTCCGTATCGATGGTCTTGTGGAGTAGCCTAGTCTTCTCCAAAGGTTCCCTCGTCAAGCTTAGGGTACACCTCGCCGAATCGATGCCTGACGAAAGCTCCCCCAATAACTATATTCTGAAGGAACGTGGTGTTGAAGGCGAGAGAACCACTACAAAAACCTAGCCAAAGCCTCTCCAAACCCTATCCATAAGCGCCTCCAAAGATGGAGGAAAGATGAGAAAAAGATTCCTTAAAACGTCTTAAATCACGGCTTAAATAGGGCTGGAATCGGGCATCCACACGGGCGTGTGGAATTTTCACACACCAGTGTGAATTTTCAAGAATTGAATTTCTACGACCTGTGAACAATAACTGCTATATTACTTTTACTACAATGATTTACTACAATAAACTGCTACAGTGCTTCGCCAAAATACTCCCGAATCCACATGAATGGACACACATCCATGCGATAGATCGTGTTGCGTCTTCAATAAAATCACATTTGACGAAGATCTTGCTAGTATCGCACAAGTCGGAACACATGAGTGTGACTACCTTTGTGCCCCTCCAATTTGTATGTTCGCTTGAGCACAATAGAGGTTGGTACATACTCACAAGTCTTTGAGCACAACTTGTGTCTTCACGTTTGTTCAATCCAAGACTTCATCAAAAATTGCATCCACGATCTACTTTTGGTTCGTTTCTTCCACTATTGTCTCCACAACCCTATATGCACAAAAGAACACAAATACACATGCATAAACGATAAAATCTTAGAAAAGTAATGCTCAATGTAAGAAAAGAATATTTCATATTATTAATACACAAGCACTTATCGCCCATCACAAAAACTATTAGCTGTTGCGACAACCAAATACACTCATCGCAAAAATGATTAGCTTTTGCGACAATCAAATGCACTAGTCACACAAACTACTAGCTTTTGTAGCAATCAAATGCACTTGTCGCAAAAACTATGGGCTTTTGCGACAAACAATTTTCTATTGCAAAAACTATTAGCTTTTGCAATAATCAAATGCACTCGTCGTAAAAACTATTAGTTTTGGCGACCAACCCAAATAATGTCGTAAAAACTATTATTGTTTGCAACCAACACAAGTACTAGTTGCAAGCATTGTGAACTTTTATGACCAATATAGACTGTTATAAATAAAAACTATGAGTGTTTAATACCAAAACATTTGTCATCGTAAAATGTACAAGTATGTTTGAAAAATTATGGGCTTTCACAATCAAATTGCATTTTGTTGCAAATACTTCATGCTTAAAAATATACTTGCAAATGTTAATTAAATATAAATTAATTAGTTTTTTAGTAATTTATTTTTGTTAGGGACATATAAGTGAAAAATGAATTGACTTTATTAATAAATTTTTTAAAGATTACTTCATAAATATTGAGAATTGAATTTTATTTTTATAATTTGAATATGGTAATAAAAATATAGAAAAATGCTTTCTTTAAAGATATATATATATATATATATAATTAGATATTTAACTATTAATGTAAATAATTAATTAATTAATTATTTTAATTTAATTTATGATTGATGGTGTAATTAAAAATCCAAGATAAAATATTAATTTTAATTTTAATTAAAGAATATTATATATTTTGAAAATATTAACGAATAAAATTTTTAATAATATATTAAAAATATTTTGTATAATTTAACAAAACATTAAATAGGATTTTGTGCTTATCTATGCATACAAGACACATTCTTTTATTAGTTTGGTTATTTCTAAAATAAAATTTCAAAATATATTTTAAAAAAAAGAAAAAAAAAATAATCCCCATCAGTAATATGTTTTTCTAATAGTTGTTGATTTCACAACGGACATTGTTTAGGGTTTGAAGAAAAGGAAGATCAAGATATATAGGGGATGAATTTCCCCTCTCTAGTGGCTCCCAAGGGCGCTCACCTCCTTTGCAGGGGCAAGAGCAATCTATTGGTCTTCACTTAAGTTTGTAAAATAAATACAATTTTATTATTTTAATTTATTTTTAATTTAAAATTTAATTATTATGAAAATTATGGATGTTTTCGGATATGATAAATTATTATTATTATTATTATTATTATTATTATTATTATTATTGATGATTTGAAAGAGTTGCATGGGCTAAATCTTACTTTCAATAATACAAAATTAGATTTATATTTACATATAGTTTATGTAGGTATGAATCATCAAATTAAATAACTAACAACTCATTATTTTTTTTAATATGAATTTATTTTCATATTTCTATACCAAAGAAATAAAGTCACAACGTTGGATGCCTTGAATTCAAATTTAAATAAATAAAGAAGAATCATGGTCATCTAATCCATGATTAACTGAATTTTTTAATAAAAAAAATCAAATACTCCCAATGAAAAGATGTCACATGTTTTGCATGTGCTCTATAGTATGAAAAGAAGCTCCTTTTCATAGACGTTGATTATCATTAAGATGCTCCTTTTCTTCAACCCTGAGAAAGAACATTGTCTATATCTCTACTCCGTCTCCAAGCTCATTAACCTTAAACCACTCCGCCTCTATCTTTGATCTCACCACCAATTCCTTCAACCGTTCCATTCTCTGTCTCTACTCTGCCACTATCCAAACCCTATCTCACTAATGTAATACTTGTCTCTTCTCCCAATGTCTAGGGTTTTCTCTTTGATTGTTTGATTTCCATTATTTTGTGGTGGTTTTGTTGTTTTGAATTGATTCTTTATTGTGTTTCCACTATGGCTTGAGATTATTTTGTTTATGGTTTGGTTATTGGTGCAGAGAAGCTTGGCAAACTAAAAGATTACCTTAGTAGAAGCTAAATTGAAACAAATTCTTGCAGGTCTGTATGGTTTCCTTTATTATTTCTAATGAGCATTTGATGAAGGATTGTGTTATTCCTTGATTTTGTTTGATAGAAATTATCAAATGAAATTGGTACTTTGAAACTTTATTTGAGGGTTTGTTTGGAGTGGAGGTCTTTCTTTTTCTTGTTTTTGGTTGAAGAAAAGTGAAATAAGGAGATAACTAGGTTGATCTTTACTAGTCTTGTCTTGCTAGGTCTTTTGGGATGTTGCTCGTTAGGAATACTTTTATGTTTAAACAAGACACCTATGATGTTACTTAAATGTTGTCTTTGATGTGATGACATTACAGTAGTCCCATATATTTATTATTTAGAGGAATGTTTTTTGGTCACCTTCTACTGTTTGTATCTCAATTTAAATTTGTAAAATAATTTATTTTGTATCTAGATTCCAGGTTTCATTGAAAACTATTTTACTCCTATAATGGTATGCAAAGGTGATTGGTGAAGTGAGTGTGAGACAACCATCACATGAAACCACATGGTTTTGTGTTGTGGGTTCTCTTTTATAGTCCATTTACTGTCTACTTTAGATTCTATGCCAACAGGCTCATCTAGCACATTGTCTTGCTCCATTGTGGATCAACTCTATTTCTTTGATTTAACAATGAATGCTAACTTTCTCACTTATTTGTTTTTCGATATTAGAGTTTTCTCTATATGATGATGATGTTTGACAAAAGTTGTCATATTACAAATTGAGCATCTATTTGTAGATAAGTAGATATTGTTTTTAATGTTACCAGCCGCCTTTGGTTGACTATGGAATATCATTTATGATGATTTATTTGCTTTACCTTAAAAACATGCCATAACATTTCCATTTCCACATAGAAACAAAGCCCATTATGTTTTTATCTCATCCTTAATGGTGATAGGATGTCTCCTTCCGTTCACATTTACCCATGATATATATTTTCCATCATGCGCTTTTCTAATCTGTGTGGTGGGCACTACCATATGAAGCAGCTTTTTCTTCTTGTTTGTTCCCCCTCCAATCTTCTTGCATTGTACTATACATCATGTTCACCTCTGTATAAAGCCCGCATCACTCACATGTAGTGCTAATGCATCAGTCCACATCATTCTTCTAATGCTAGGAATATGCACACTCTTTCTTTGAGTCTTGTCTAATTTACTTTACTGCAAAAAAATTGCATGCCTTCATTCCTTTACCCCTTGCAAACACATGAGAAGCTATAGCTAAAAACAAGCCACAAGTTAAAGGTGTGATTGTTAGGCATGTTTCCCATTTTTCTTTTCAGTGAAAATGAATTTTTTTTAACATGTTTGTGCTCTTATATTTAAGACCAATTTTAAGACAAAGACATCTTATTTTTCCTCCATTTTTAGATAACTCCAGTATAAACCATTTTCTAATTTTTGCACACACAAAAACCTGATTACTTTGAAATCCAAGGCTTTGTGGGTAAATTTGACTTATTGAATCTGTTAACTATGTAGTACAAACCAATAGATTTTTACATTATAAATTTTATAATAACAAGTATTATATATTTAAATTATATTTTCATTAGGATTGAGAGATAAATAAAATATATGTATTTTTTATTTATATTTTCTAAAATATATGTTTAGACGGATTCTCTGTATATTTACAAAGTATAATATACAAATATCATATTTTATTTTTAAAAATTCATTTCAATAGTTGACAATAAAAATATTGAGAGGGTTGATAATTGTCTTTTATGAATTCAACTGGATTCCCTTGAGTTATTGTGAAAAATAGGTATGTCTAATAAAGTCCTAAATTGTTATTCTCTGTTACCCTCTATATAGCACAGGGGCATGCATAGAGTGCTGCTCCAACCTCTGCATTATTTGGTGAAAGATCTAACAAGAGCATCAGGTATGTTCCATTCTTCCCCATCAGTGTCTCCTTTAACTAATCCCGAAAGCATCATCATTCATGTTCATTTCTGTCTGAGTGAACTAGAATAACTTGTGAATGTCAAGAATATGGTTCTGCCTCCGTAGCTTTGGATTCTCTCCCTAAATAATGATCATGTGGTCTTCTTAGCACACAACTCAAGTTATCATTTCTTATCTATGTGTTACAAAGTAGTAAGCAAAGAATGTGAAGGACATGTACAGGTTTTCATATTCTTGCAAATTGATGCTTATTATTCACATATTATGCAAAGATATCTAATTCACATGCTTTCTGTGCTAACTAGTTTGCTTATTTCTGTTTGGTTTAGTGGATTTTCTTTGTACAAACTTGATACTTTTTTTTTAATTATTTTTATCAACTTTTTCTTCACTGTGATGTTTATTATCTATTGTTCAGAGTTGCTTTGAAGTCATGAAGATACATTTGTAGTCATCACTTGTTTAGAGCCTTGATTGGGAAGGTAAAATTTTGTGCTTTCTTGCTTGTTATAATTTAAATGTTATATTCTGAAAGATGAATGGATGGTATTTAAAGTGGAATTTTTTTTTTATGAATGATCATTATATTCTCCTTCTCGGTTCTATAAAGATAACGATAGCACTTTTTCTTCATGCTTAATGCTGGTTCAATGGCTTTATTTAAAGTCATTTTTAACAAGTGGCATGTGATTAAGAGGGAGGATGTACTTCCTGAAAAAGTTTATTATTGATGTTGGTGGTGATATAAGCTTACTCAAGAATAAGACTTTTTTTTGTGTGTTCGGAATTATGCTATGATTTTTAATTTTTATATGTGGACTAGGACTTGCTTCTTATTTATTTTGTCAAAATTTATGTGGATGCAACCCAATCATAATAATCGTCAATTTTTATTTTGTTGCAATCCAACTATTATTTTCTAACAATAATCCATTATCCACAATGTGTGAACAATTCTCACAAATATTAACAATAAATTATAAACCATATGTATCTATATCTATGTTTGTGGGCAAGCAAATCCATGAATGTAGGTCAGACTCCATCTATAAGTGGACATCTGTAACCTCCACAGGCTTCCATTCCCCCTCAAAAACTAAAGTTGAGGATGATTGGGACATGTGGTTTGAAACAAATGACCTCGATCCTTTTTGACACAAAAAGTTGAATAGTTATTATTATTGTTATTATTATTTTCTCTTCTCATTAACCTTGAAATATGAGATTTAATGGTTGAGTAGATTTGTTTGAAAATCATAACAAATCAAATCTTAGAATTTAATATGATAATATATATATATCATCCATTTTGCTGATATTTTTTTATAAATATCTTTTATTACTTAAATAATTTAATGTTGCCTTTGAGACTAATAATAAATGTTTGTCTTCAAACAACTATAGCCATTTGAAAACAAAAATATATCGAAGGAAGTAGCAACTAATTATAATATTTCAAATTATAATGTTTTAGTTGTTATTCTGTCTTTCACATTGTCTTTTTCATTACAACTAGTTTTGAATAACCATACTTGTTTCTCTGTTGTAGGGATACATCGCAATTATTAATTGTTGATTATTAAGTACTTCACTTGATTAGAACTTACAGGGATTTACCTCTTATAAGGTTAGTTTGTTCTTTGTCTTCTTTAATTTGAATAAATGCTATGTATTCATTGTTTAGACTTCCATGTTATTGTAATTTGTGGCTGATGCTATTATAACAGTAACAAATTTGTTATTTATATAGTAAAGATGCATATAGAATTTAAGATTTAAATATATTTCATTTTATTCTTATTCTCATCTCATCAAAAATACACCAACCAAATATGTTATAAGTTAATCATAAGCTAAAAAGTGTGTTTTTTAATGTTTTTGAATTTTGTACAAATCAACATGCCTATTGATAAGTCTTCGATGAGTCTTTCTACCAGGTCTTGTATAGAATATTATAATGGGGTGGAAGATTTCCTTGAGCATGTGTTTCATCATGTGAAAGATGAAGACGTGAAAATTAATTGTCCTTGTGTGGGTTGTTGCAATAGATATCGATTGACTAAAAAAGAAGTACACATCCATTTATTATATAGAGGAATCATGCGGAGTTATACTTTTTGGTATTTACATGGTGAAGAATATAGTGGAGATAAAGATAGTAATAGAGTGCCTTGTGATGAGGAATTATGTGAAGTGGGAATGGAAAAGGTTGATGATATGATTGATATGATACAAGAAGTCTATCCCTATGTGACAGAGGGAATAGAACAAAGTAGTAATGACCCCCAAGAGCCAAATGAAGATGCAAAAATTTTTTCAAATTTTTAGATGATGCTGAACAACCTTTATTTCCTGGTTAGGATAAACATTCCATCTTGTCTTTTGTGGTAAAATTAATGCATATCAAGTGCATGAATTCTTGGAGCAATAAGTCATTTGACATGTTGCTAACCTTGCTTAAGGATGCATTTCTCATGTGTAAAACAATGGCAAATTCAAACTATGAAGCAAAGAAAATGGTAAGTGATCTTGGTCTACATTATGAGAAAATAGATGCATGCCAGAATGACTGTATTATCTACTACAAAGAACATTCAAATGCAATCCAGTGTCTATTTTGTGGTCTTTCAAGATGGAACCCAGGTAAAAGTGGTGCACCCAAAGAAAAAAAATTTCCAATAAAATATTAAGGTATTTTCCAATTACACCAAGATTACAAAGAGTTTTTATGTCTTAAAAAATGGCTAAGGATATGAGATGACATACTGAAAAGCGCATAAATGATGGGGTCCTATGTCATCCAGCAAATACGGAGTCTTGGAGAAGTTTTGATAATATCTGTAATGAATTTGCTTTGGAGCCACGAAATGTAAGGCTTGGTTTAACGACAAATGGTTTCAACCCCTTTGGAAACATGAACATTTCATATAGCATTTGGCCAGTTATTTTGTTTCCTTATAATCTTCGACCGTTGATGTGCATGAAAGAGTAATTTTCATTTGTAACTTTACTAATACCAAGGGCTAAAGGGCTGGGACATGACATTAATGTTTATATGAGGCCAATTATTGACGAATTGAATGATTTATGGGAGCTTGGGGTAAATGCATATGATGCTTAAATAAAAGAACATTTTCAAATGAAAGTGGCACTAAAGTGGACTATAAATGACTTTCCTGCATATGGATATGTTTTTGGTTAGAGTACTCAAGGAAAGCTAGCATGTCCTTGTTGCAATAAAAAAAAAACATGCCATTATCAATTAAAGAATGGTTCCAAAACTTGTTAAATGGGTCATCGCCGATTTTTACCGATAAATCATAAATGGCATGAACAAACATCACAATTTCACAAAATATCTTATTATAATTTTGTAACTCTATCATTTAGACATCTTAATTTATGGTATTATTTTTTCACGAATGTACAGGATTATAACACCCAAAGCCATTAGTGAAATACATGTTCTTTTCCATCAAAAAAATTATTGGTCCATGAACATCTTATTCTGAATATCCAAAATCAGAGCTAGATACTCTTTTTTGCTCAATATTTGGTCGTGGGGTTTTCACATAATCAACTAGAAAAAGTGAAGAAAGCATTTGAGAATTCAGTAAAGTGCCGATATTTTGATTGGACGTTATGTATGCGAAAACCAATTTTTGAGAAGCATGAAACCCGAGATGATCGTTACAAACACCCACATTCTTTCATTCCTACTAATGTGTTGAAAGGAATGGACGTTATGTATGCGAAAACCAATTTTGCCTTAGGTTTTTAATTTTTTAAGAGTAAGTGAAAATTCAAATATTGTTGGTATGTATGCAAAATAAAAGTGATAAGAATAAAGTTAATCGATAATAATCTAAAATCATTCATACTATTAGCAGAGTTTCTATGGGCAAGCATAGGATTAACATGGTAACTAATATTTGTGTCAACTATTTAATATTTTCTAATGGATAGATATTTTATGTCTTTCAAATTGATCATTTTTTTAATTACCTTAGGTTAAAGAGATAGGATTAGAGCTAGGCCCAATTGATTGCTTTAAAATATTCCATACTAAAAAGGATACAGAAAGTTGGGCTACTAAGAAGTGAAGGATCTATGGGTATAAATGTTTTTTATCATTTAACTCTTACTATTATAATGAATATTTATAATCATTTTTAAAATGTTAGGATCAAATGAATAATATTAGGTCAATTGGAACATTTGAGGGTTCAATGGTATATGAATGGGAAATATATCGCATTGTAATAGGAGAACCTAGCCATGGTCGTGTTCTTGGATTAGGTACTGGTATTCAAGGAAAAGATATGTATGGTAGTGGTTCCTCTCAAGCATGTAGGAAAAGATGCAAAGAAATTCAAAAGATGAAGGAAAAAGAATGGGAGGACCGTTTCAAGCAAATGGAGTTTACAATTGATAAATTGCAACAACAAGTACCCGTTATGGTTCAAGCAGTGTTGCAATGTTTGGGAGTATCTAATATACAATTAGCTACACAGGTATAATAATATTATTTAATGTTTTTAATTATTATGTTTATATGATTTGAAGATTGTTGCTAATGTAAAGTATGTCTTTATGTTATTTTAATTTATGATCTCCCATTCTTTTTCCACTTATGCTATCTTATTTCTTTTCTTTTAATACTATTATGTTTATAGTATATACAAAATTCTATAATTAACTATCTCATCACTAATATTATTTAATACCCATACAAAATCTATATGCATGTTTTGCTTTAATGCAATTTTTTTCTTTTAGTAGTGTAGTATTGATTTGTAAATTATTTTCATGTATTACATTTGTGTGTAGGGAGGTGATAATGATCTGAGAGATGTGATAGCTAATTCTCAACAAAATATAAGAGATGTCCCTCATGGCAATGCTAATGAAAAAGATGACAATGAGAATAGCTTGGAGGAAGATTCCAAAAAAGATGATGATGACAACGAAAATGAAGATAGTGGTGAAGATGACAATGATGACGATGATTGAAGATTTAAATGTTTTGAATTTTTTCAACTCTTATTAAATTTTGTTTTTCAAACTTTTACTGAGTTAATGTTTTGTAAAAGTCTATAACACTTACTTTTGTACATTTATTTAGTTTCATGTTTTGGACTTTTATTGTGTCATTGTTAGTAGAAGTTTATAAAACTTAATTTGGTTAGACATGAATTAATGTTAACCTACTATTAGGTTCATATGTTAAATTGAATCAATGTTGTGATAAATGAGTTTGTTATGTGTAAGTTTGTTGTTATATAATTTAAATTATATTGTAACATAGGATTCCAATTAATGAGGTGTGTGCTACCCATTTTTCCATATAGCATTTGCAACGACTTGGTCGCAATAATATTTATTCGCAATGGACACCAATTCGTAGCAAAAATTTTCATTTGTGACTAATATCAATTGGTCGCAAATAACACTTATTTGTGATGCCACAACTCTTTGTTGCAAATAATACCTTATGTAACAAAAAAATATGTCGGCGCAAATAATACCTTTACCTTTTATGGTAAACAATATATCATCGCAAATATTAGCTTTTGTGACAGACAATATATCGTCACAAATAACACCAGTTGCGACGACAAATAGCCATTGCAAGAACATTTTGTCGCATTATTAATGTTTTTATGACTAGATTTTTAATCTTTTGCAACAGCATTTTGTGGTCGCAATAACTATTTTTTGCGACGGTCGGTAGCAAAAACTATCTTTTGCTATGGAAGCAGATATGACAACATGTGACTATATGCCTTCGCAAAAAACCTTTTGCGATGACATTTAAGTTTTACTATGGTAACTGGTCATAGCAAAAATTAATTTTTCTTGTAGTGCTTCCAGGCCTTAACATCTAGTGGCGCTGCAGTGGGACAAATTGCTGAGCATTCTTCTAGCTATTTTTCTTAATTCCAGTTTTATGTATGTTACTTTGAACATGTCACATTGTATAAATACATGGATCCACTAGTGTATTTGTTACTCTATTTGCATGATTTGTATGTTGTTTATTTCTTCTTAAAAACCTTGTGGTATCTTTGACCAGTACATTCCTTCAACTTTTTTATCAAGTATTGTTGTACTGTTGTTGTACTTCTTGCCTTGAATATTTTACATGATTTGTATTGTTGCTTCCATTGTACTATTGTTGTACTTCTTGCCTTGAATATTTTACATAGGTAATTTTTGGTTTAGGATTGTAAAAATCCAGGGTTTTTGTTAGCTTTACGGCAATTAGAGGATTGAGTGGTGTGGGCGTTACTCCTCAGGTTGTCACGTGCCAATCCTGTAGGATAGAGCATGACAATTACTACGGGCACGGCTATTTTTCCGTGCCAAATACGGTGCCAAAGTAACTTTGGCATAATTTTTATGTTTATTTCCGTATCAATTTACTGTGCTAATTAGCCATTTTTCATATAGTGATAACTAATGAAGTTTTATGGAGGACATTGTTAGTTTTTTTTTTTCTGAAAGTTATTCTTTTATTGATAAATAAGTTAAGAGTCGGTGGAAGACTTTGATCCAAGGACAACTTTTTGCAAATTATTAAAAGAAAAAAATTAAATATTGTAACAAATAATCAAAACGGGTTTTTTTATGTGCGGATTGATGAAAAAATAAGAAACGGTTTTCGCGGAGAATACATATAATTGTAACTTATATCAAATTGCATTAGCATTAGTTTAACATGTGATAAGATGAGAAAGGGTAGACATTAAAAACTTAATCCAAACTCTTAATTTACATTCCACAAGAGCAGTCAAACCAATATCTCGTGGACATTATTTATCACTAGAATATGTGTCACTATGTTCTTAAATAATAGCTAAACAGTAACTATGAGCTTAATATATGAAGAATTACTTATATAGTGCCAAAATCAGATAAAGAAGTTCGGAAATTCTTGATCAACAGAATCTGTTATGGGTCCAGCCCATATTTGCAATATTTCATATTGCTTTTGTTGTTTATGTTGGGCCTTTATGTTGGACTTGTTATGTCTTATTTCTTGGGTCCATTTGGCATTGATATTAGGGTTTCCAAGAGAATTTTCTTTTGGTGATTTTATTCTTTGGTTTTGGCTGTACAACATGAAAAAGGCGGATGGCAATCAAAGAAGAAAAGAGAGAGCTTAAGAGGGGTTTGTTATTCCCGGTTTTGTGTGTGCAGTTTTGATCAACTCTACGATTGGAAGTACTCCCGTGGTCCAATTTTGCTCAAATTTGGCCAGCTTGTTCCTGACAAGAAGGGATTCATTTTGAACGGTCGGATCGTCTTTAGGTGCTCAGGTTTGGTCAGAAATGCAGCTTTAACAGACCAGCAGTTTTTGGGTGATTTCTACACTTTTTTGCTCTATCTTGATCTCTTATTGTTCATGAAAATTGTTGGTGGGTTGTGAATCCTTTGTTGACTGATTTGGGGTTCTTTTGCCCTCAATTTATCAATAAGAGAAGTAAAGGGTGGACTCCTTGAACGGTCTCGTGGTTTTTATCCTTCACATCGAAGGGGTTTTCCACGTATAAATTGGTGTGTGCTGTTTGTGATTTATTATGGGTTGATTGAATTGTTTAATTGGTTGGTTATCTTGATTGTTTGACTTTGTGAGTGTCGTAGAGACCTCTGGCGATCTTTACAAAGTGGTATTAGAGACAGGTTTAATTTGTCACATTATGGAGTCGAGTAGTAGCCATTCGATGGTAAAATTGACATCAACTAATTATTCTATTTGGAGACCTATGATGGAAGACTTGTTATATTGCAAGGACTTGTATGACCCAATTGTAACTGTCACCAATTCTGATGGTAGTGTTTCTAAACCATCTAAACCGGATAAGATGGAAGAGAAAGAATGGATAAAGTTGAAAAGAAAGGCTTTGGGGACTATTAGGCAATGGGTTGATATCAGCATTTTCAACCATGTGTCACAAGAGTCTGACCCATATGATTTGTGGAAGAAATTGGGAGGTCTTTATGAGCGGAAGACTGCTCATAATAAAGCTTCTTTGATTAAGAAACTTGTTAATTTGAAATTGAAAGGTGGGAAGTCCGTTTCGAGCATCTTAGTGACTTCGAGGATATTATTAACAAGTTGACTACCATGAAAAATTTGTCTTGATGATGAGTTGCGGGGCTTTGTTTCTATTGAGTTCTTTGCAGACGGTTTGGGAAACCCCGGTTGTGACTATTAGTAACTCTGCTCCGGATGGTGTTCTATCTTTGGATGTCATCAAAAGAAAGCGTGTTTAATGAGGAAATTAGAAGAAAGGAGATGGGAGTTGATAATTCACAGGCTCTTGTTGTTGAGAACAGAGGAAGAAGCAAGAGTAGGGGTTTCAAAAGCCACAATAACCCAAGAAGCAGGTCCAAGTCCAGTGATGGGAAGAATGTGACTACATGCCATTATTGCAAGAAGCCTGGTCATATCAAGAAGTATTGTTTCCGTCTGAAAAGGGAACAGAGGAAGAAGAATGACTCACATAAAGAGGAATATGATAAAAACACTGCAGCAACAGTTTCTAAGAGTGATGATGATGTTACTTTGATTTGTGCAACTTTTGAGTGTTATCATGTTGATAGTTCAGACTCAGAGTGGCTTGTAGATACAGGTGCTTCATACCATTGTGTTCCTAGAAGGGAGTACTTCATGAACTACCAATCTGGTGATTTTGGTAGTGTTAAGATGGGTAACTAGAGCTCAGCAAGCATTGTTGGTTTAGGTGATATTCGTGTGAAGACTAGTCTTGGATGCATACTTACATTGAAAGGTGTGCGCCATATTCCTGATCTACGCCTCAATTTGCTCTCTGCTAATGTGCTTGATCAAGAAGGCTTCCGACACACCTTTGGAAATGGCAAGTGGAAACTGTCCAAAGGTTCTATAATAGTTGCACGAGGCGAGTTGTGTTGCTCTTTGTACAAGACATATTTGAGTGTATGTTCTGATGAAATTAATGCAATGGAAGATAAGAATTCTCCTAATTTGTGACACCGAAGATTGGGACACATGAGTGACAAGGGTTTAAAATGTCTAGCAGGTAAATCTCTCATTCCTGTTGATACTACAGTTGCTCTTGACCCTTGTGATCATTGTCTGGCAGGAAAGCAGCATAGAGCTTCTTTTGCTAGGAAGTCTACTAGGAGGCAAGCTAAGCTGGAGCTTGTGCACTCCGATGTCTGTGGTCCCATTGAGGTGGAGTCAAATGGTGGCAACAAATATTTTGTTACCTTCATTGATGATGCTACTAGAAAAACTTGGGTTTATATGTTGAAGACCAAGAGCCAAGTGTTTGAGACATTCCAGAAATTTCATGCTATGGTGGAAAGGGAGACGGAAAGAAAATTGAAGTGCCTCCGTTCTGACAATGGTGGTGAGTATACTTCACATGAGTTCAGGAATTATTGTTCACAACAAGGTATTCGACATGTGAAGACAGTTCCTGGCACTCCACAACATAATGGTGTTGCAGAGAGGATGAACAGAACCATTGTGGAGAAAGTGAGATGTATGTTGAAGATGTCTGATCTACCTAAATCATTTTGGGCAGAGGCAGTGAAAACTGCAGTTTATTTGATTAACCGTTCTCCATCTATTCCTATGGGTCTTGACATTCCCGAGAGAGCATGGAAGGGATGTGATCCCACATATTCACATCTTAGAGTCTTTGGATGCAAGGCATACATGCATGTGCCGAAAGATCAGAGATTGAAGCTTGATTCCAAGACTACTCCATGTGTGTTTGTTGGCTATGGTGATAAAGAGTATGGGTTCAGGCTCTATGATCCTGAGAAGCAGAAGGTAACGAGAAGCAGAGATGTAGTGTTCTTTGAGCATGAGATGGGAGCAAAACTTTTAAGGGCAAGGTATCATTCTAACTCAGATTCATTTATTGATACTCACGATGACTCTTACTGTTCCTACTCTGCTTTCATTGAACATCCAACACATGAGCGATCTTGATGCAACACATGATGGTATTGAGGAGGTACAACCTGATGTTGATGATGATGTACCACAGTTTGATGATGCTCAACCAGATGATGAAGAGGTTCATGAGCAGGTGGAACAACCTACTTCGCCCGAGTGGATGATGTTCGGGAATAGAAGGTCAACCAGAGATCGTAAACCTTCTACAAAGTATCCAAGCATAGATTACATCTTAGTCACTGATGAGGGGGAGCCCGAGAATTTCCAAGAAGCGTTGTCTAGTGAAGATAAAGATCTTTGGCTCGAGGCTATGAAAGAGGAGATGGATTCTTTGAAGAAGAATCAGACCTATGAGTTAGTGAATCTTCCTAGAGGCAAGAAAGTCTTGAAAAACAGATGGGTTTTCAAGAACAAGAAAGATGGTGAGAAGATAGTGAAGCGGAAAACTCGATTGGTGGTCAAAGGATGCAACCAGAAAAAGGGCGTTGACTATGATGAAATTTTTTCTCCTGTTGTCAAGATGACTTCTATCAGAACTGTTTTAGGGTATGTTGCAAGTCTTGATCTTGAGTTGGAGCAGCTTGATGTAAAGACTGCTTTTCTACATGGTGACTTGCATGAAGAAATCTACATGGAGCAACCTGAAGGCTTTGAAGAAAAAGGGAAGGAAAGACTTGTTTGCAAGTTGAAGAAGAGTCTTTATGGGCTTAAACAGGCACCAAGACAGTGGTATCGGAAATTTGATTCTTTTATGACAAGTAATAGTTATAAGCGGACTTCTGCAGATCCTTGTGTGTATTTCAGAAAGTTCCCTGGTGATAACTTCATTATCCTTCTTTTGTATGTAGATGATATGCTAATAGTTGGGCAAGATTCAGTGATGATTAGCAACTTTAAGAAAGATTTGTCCAAGTCATTTGACATGAAAGATTTGGGTCCTGCAAAGCAAATCTTAGGCATGGAGATTGCTCGTGACCGCAAGGCTAGAAAGTTATGGCTATCTCAACAAAAGTATATTGAACGCGTGCTTGAAAGGTTCAATATGAAGCATGCTAAGCCTGTTAGCACACCACTCGCATTACATTTTAACCTGAGTAAGAGATCTTGTCCTACAATAGAGAATGAGAAAGCAAGTATGTCATATATTCCTTATTCTTCTGCTGTTGGTTCCTTGATGTATGCTATGGTGTGTACAAGGCCCGATATTGCACATTCTGTTGGTTTGGTGAGCATATACTTATCCAAACCAGGTAAGACTCACTGGGATGCAGTGAAGTGGATCTTCAGATACTTGCGTGGCACTTCCAAACTTTGTTTGTGTTATGGAGGTGGCAAACCTGTTCTTAAGGGATATACAGATGCAGACATGGCCGGTGATCTTGATAGTAGAAAGTCTACTTTAGGTTATGTGTTCACACTTTCAGGGGGAGCCATTTCTTGGCAATCCAAATTACAAAAGTGTGTGGCCTTATCGACTACTGAGGCAGAGTATATAGCAGCTGTGGAAGCAAGTAAGGAAATGCTTTGGTTGAAGAGGTTTCTTCAAGAGTTGGTTTTGGAACATGGTGAGTATGTGGTATTCTGTGATAGTCAGAGTGCTATAGATTTGAGCAAGAATTCTATGTATCACACCCGCACCAAGCATATTGATGTTCGATATCATTGGTTGCGGAATATTATTGAAGAAAAGATGATGAAACTGAAGAAAGTTCATACAAATAAGAATGGTGCAGACATGTTAACCAAAGTGGTTCCAGGAAGCAAGCTTGATGTTTGTGTCAAGCTTGCGGGAATGAGCTTCAAGTGGTGATTGAAGAGTGTTCATCTTCCCCGTGTTGGGCTGGAGGGGGAGATTGTTATGGGTCCAGCCCATATTTGCAATATTTCATATTGCTTTTATTGTTTATGTTGGGCCTTTATGTTGGACTTGTTATGTCTTATTTCTTGGGTCCATTTGGCATTGATATTATGGTTTCCAAGAGAATTTTCTTTTGGTGATTTTATTCTTTGGTTTTGGCTGTACAACAAGAAAAAGGCGGACGGCAATCAAAGAAGAAAAGAGAGAGCTTAAGAGGGGTTTGTTATTCCCGGTTTTGTGTGTGCAGTTTTGATCAACTCTACGATCGGAGGTGCTCCCGTGGTCCGATATTGCTCAAATTTGGCCAGATTGTTCCTGACAAGAAGGGCTTCATTTTGAACGGTCGGATTGTCCTCAGGTGCTCTGGTTTGGTCAGAAACGCAACTTTAACAGACCAGCAGTTTTTGGGTGATTTCTACACTTTTTTGCTCTATCTTGATCTCTTATTGTTCTTGAAAATTGTTGGTGGGTTGTGAATCTTTTGTTAACTGATTTGGGGTTCTTTTGCCCTCAATTTATCAATAAGAGAAGTAAAGGGTGGACTCCTTGAACGGTCTCATGGTTTTTATCCTTCACATCGAAGGGGTTGTCCACGTATAAATTGGTGTGTGCTGTTTGTGATTTATTATGGGTTGATTGAATTGTTTAATTGGCTGGTTGTCTTGATTGTTTGACTTTGTGAGTGTCGTAGAGACCTCTGGCGATCTTTACATTACTTATATAGTGCCAAAATCAGATAAAGAAGTTCGGAAATTCTTGATCAACAGAATCTGATTAAGCCGGTGAGAACTGGTCTGACTCACGACTATAATTGTTGAATCGTTTATTTGGTGTTAACATCAAGAACTCATCCAAACACCAAAAGAAAGCTTTCTTTTGATGGAGTCAAGAACCTGATTAAGAGGCTGAGCCTCCTCAGCTCCATAACTCGTATTTTCTTGTTGATAAGTTTGAGTGGAACCCACATCTGAGCTTATGCACTTGCTATAGCTGCCTGTCAATTCTTCATTGGACCTTACTCCTAGAAGGTGCGCAAGTAATTGGCAATCAGTCTCTTCAAAAATTCCACTCGATCTTCACCCTTTTCATTCCTTGCTTCTCTAGATGATGGTTTGGTATCTTATTATGAGAAATTTTTGAGATTATATTTTCTTCTTCTACTTGGAATGGCATGGCACTCTTGTGTCTGACTTGGCAAAGAACCCAATCATCCAACTGATCAAGCATAAAGAGGACACATGGTTGTTGACTTAATTAGTTGATAATCAATCTTGAACAAGTCTAATGTATAAAAATAATATTATTTAATCTAATGAAAGGTAATCGTGTGTTTACTCTCATGGAAATCTTGCTTTTCTGAATGCTAGTTGAAGTGGTGTCAATAAGTATGTACTCATGCATCACCCAGTCAGTCTTAAACCCCTTTAGTTGCTGGCCTTTATAGAAGACCAGGGCTTTCTTCACACCGAGGTAATGTGAGCTTCCTATAGTAAGGATCAGCTTCTCCGTCCCAGTTGCTTTCCAATAGCCAGCTCCAGCAGCCCTATTTGGGCAAGCTCCGTTTGGATATTTTTCGATCCCTCAGGCTGACGAAAAACCATTCCCCTTCACCGAAGAAAGCTTTGCCTGGTTGACATGCAATACAAAAAAAACTCCACACCAGGAAACAACTGTAGGCGATGAACTTTAGAAGCAACAGGTAGACGGACCACTAAAATATATATATATATATAATTGTGATGTTTTGTTCAGTGCTCTTGTAAGACAATAAAAAGGGAAATATTAATCATCATAAGAAAACCTAATAGAACTCATGAAAAAGAGCTGAGAGGCCGTTTGGTTCCCGGATTGGGAATGGAAAGGAGTGGGAGAGTAATGGAAATGAGGAGTGAAGGAGTATTGAGAATGAAAAATGTGTTTGGTTGGTAAGGTATAAGGGAGTAGTTCATTGGGAATGGGAAAAATTAAAAAAGAGAAATATGGTAAAATGACAATTATAACCTTTACAGGTTTAAATGGATTATATATAAATAACATATTCAAGTAAAATAATATTTATTTTGAAATAATAAAATATTTCAAATATTGGTTTACTTCCATTATCATAGTTAAATATTTGAATTAAAAAATTTATTTTATCGATTATTTATTATTAAAATTAAGATTAAAACGTAGAAAGTAGAAAATAGAATGTGAATACTTTTTAACTATATTTTTTAAGCATTGTTATTTTTTTATCATAATTAAAAATTTAAATTAAAACGTTCAGTTTAACAATTATTTATTATTAATTTTAATAACGATATATAGGTGGTTGTGAAATATTTAAGTTTAATTGTTATGTATAATTAAATTTACTTATTTATTTCTTTATTATTTGAATCAATTATTATTTTTAAATATTAGTTAGTATTATGATTAGATTTTTATTAATTATTATTTTTAATTATGATTTGCATGTGATAACTATTTAAATATAGAAGAAGAAGGAAAAGAAGAAGAAGATAAATTCAGTTTTGCAACATGTTACTGACAGTGCGCTTCTCGGGGGAAGGTGGTAAGCTTATCATGCAGCCACATGAAAGCACTGAACCACCGGATCACAAACTTCTCCGGTGATTGATATTCCAGGAAAGTAGTTTGAAAACAACTCAAACTCATGAAAAAAATTCAAAGAAAAAGATCTCAAGGACATATCATTGAAGACCTTGATGATCACGCTATAGGAGATGTAGGCCTGGACACCATTTCCAGCTTCAGATCAGCGATCAAAATTGAGAGAAAAAACTCCAAAGAGAAGGAGGAGAAGAAGGAGATCGTGGTCTTGTGGGGAAGAAAGTTACTTTTGGAGGGCAAAATTGGTATTTCACCATCAAGTCATCCATCAGGAATAAAAATCCCCCCAAAATGAGGAGCAATCTCATTACGTCTGACACAAGCTTCTCATGCCTCCTTCACTCTTATGTCTGCACATCCAAACAAAGGATTAGACCCATTGTGGTTTCATTACCACTCCAAGCCTTGGAACCAAACGCCACCTGATATTCACCAGGCAGATCCCATGGGTTGAATTTGTAGAGGTCGATGTCAGCAATTATTAATGTCGCTGGTGTGAGGGAAGAGGATACTTTTCTCTTCAGATAATGAGTAATGAGTTCCTTATTAGTCAGGTGGAATCGGAACCTAGGAGGCAGTTGATGTTCCAAAAAAGAAGCCCTTTGCATTGATGTTTCTCTGCACTCATGTTTATAGTGGGAAGGTGCTGTCTAGGGGGAGCAGGTTTGAGAAAACTGTTGATGCTGATGAGTGATTGAAGGATCTAACCGGAAGATGTGCGGGAAGATAAGTGCAGGCGGTGAAGGCAAGGAGGTATATAGTATGGGAAAATGTAGATCAAGTCAATGCCTTTGTACCTGGGTATTTAATAAAGTATGGCTGAGATAAAGCAGCCAATATTTAATAGTATCTATGTTAAGGTGGTAGCCCAATAGAGATGCACTGGGTGGAGTATTATGACCAATGAATAGCCAGGAAGGCATTTGTAACTTTTTGACTGTGGTTACTTTTTGATATATTAATGTGATAGAGCTAGAAGCTTATTGGTTATTGGAAAACCCTTTGAATGATCTACCTTTTCCACTTCAAAGAAATAACTATGTTATATCTTCTTTGTTTTGCCTCTCTTCTCTTCTCCTCTTCACATCAAAATGTTACTTCTTAGGTGTTACCGGTGCTGTACAGATGTCGATCCTCTACAAAAAAAAACCCATTTTGATATCCTTGCTGGGCGAAAAAACAAGTACTACGTGTGTGGGTCCCAGCTTTGTTTCCATTCATTTGTAAAGACCTTTCAAGCTGGGATTCTTCGCCTCATTTCCATGCAAACCTTACAAATCGAGAATAGCTTGTTTACATTATTTGGTAGCATTCTAGTTCTCACTCTCTATCTCTCTCTCTCTCTCTTTCTCTCTAGAAACCTCCAAAAAAAAAAGGCTACGATGAAGCTCACTGAGCTGGCTTCTGCTCTTTCTCTATCCCTCCAACAAAGGTTGAAGCTTTTGGGTCTCTTCATGACCTCTCTAGTTTGCTTAGTGTTTTTTTTCGCCAAAACACAATAGCCTTCCGGAGCCACAAAGCATCTACTCACGCCGGTATCCTATCTATTGGTTAAAGGTGAAACATTGAGCAACACCCCTTCCTTAGCTTGCTCCTAGACCCAATCATGCGTGACTCTTCACATGTCCTGAGTCCATGGTTCAAGAGCTCAAAGGAGACTCCTTTTGAGTTTTATTTTGGCAATCGGTTGGGGGATGTGGCTGATGAGAAGCTGGAGTTTAACAAGATGTTCAATGATGATATGGCTAGTGATTTGGTGCTTGTTGGTGATGTTGTCATGATGACTTGCAAGGACATGTTTAAGGGGTTGAAGTCATTGGTTGAAATTGGTGGAGGGACTGGAACTATAGCAAAAGCTATAACTCATGTTTTCCCTAAGATTAAGTGCATTGTTCTTGATCTACCTCATGAGATTAATACTGTGAAGGAAGACATTAGTCTTGTTGAGTATGTTGGTGGTGATACGTTTATCTCTATTCCTCTTGCTAATGCCACTCTCTTGATGGATAACTTCTAATACCCCCAACATATAGCATGTCAAAGCCATTCTTGCGGATCCCTACAAGTTGCTTTAGTGTCGACTGGAGTCTTAGAAGCTGAAGGATTCTCTTTTTAAGTAAGTAATCCCCTGAGAACTCATATTTTCATTATTTGAAGAATTTGTTTTGGCAAAATTATTATCTATTATTTTATTATGGTATTCTTACTTATTGTTATTAATTATAAAATTATCCATTGTCGAATAGGTATTTTCATGTATTTCTGATTTGTGGCTTTAATTAGTTATGGAATTAGTATTTATGCTTTGGTATGTTATTTTTAAAATAGCTACTACTTATTTTGAAAAGTTAATGCATCATATGTATTAGAATATTTGGTTGTAACCAGTTCATTATTTATCTATTTGTTCTTATACGATGGGGTTATGATCATATTATGGTATGATGATAAGATCAAAGCTCTTGAGTTAATGTATAGTGGATGCTATTATATTTTAAAGGGTGTATGTTAATTTTTGATAATATTGAGTCGATGTACAAGTTTGATGGCCATATATGTGTTTAGAGAAAATGTTAATGTGGGTGAATATTAGAAGTGAATACATCAAGAGAGAAATGTTGTATTACAACCCTCAAGCAAGGTTGAGTCTTAAATTTCAAGTTTTAACTTACTATCTAGGGTGGAGATCATAGCCTTTCCTTGATGGTATCCTTACTAAAATTGTGAGGCTGGCACTTGGGAAATAAATTAAATGATTTGGTGGTTTAGAGTCAATATTTCAAGGTTTATTGGGTGGATTATTACAGATTTGAAACTTCAACATTTTATCTTCATGCATGAAATTGCTAGAATGAATTTTTAAGTTATGATAATGAGTTGAATGGGAATTGGGGCCCAAATTCAGAGGTCATAGAAGGATAATTTTCAGATGATTAAAATTGAAAAGTTGTAATGGTTTGTTTGATCTATCTACCTACCAAATTTCATATTTATTGGATATTTATTCTATAAGATATGATCAATTCTAATTGACATGTCTTGGAAGTAAAACTGTGTATGCATGAAGATTTAGAGGCAGATTCCGGATTTAATAAATTCAATCAAGCAAAGTGCTCAGTAAAGAAAATATTCATTATCACCTTATTTTTTAGCCTGCAAAATTTCAAGTTTATTGGATTTGTAGATTATGAGTTATGACCCATTAAAAAGACTTGCACATGATGACATCTATATGAAAAATCTTCAGATTGTGATTTTTCTCACTCTTGGAGACCAAATTTGGTGAAGTATTAAACAAGGAAAGGTTCAGAATTTTCCTAAGTTTCTTACTACAAAATATCTTTGCATTTGATGTTAAATTTTGGGAGTTATGCTTTTTGAAATGAGACATGTTAGAAGTATTAATATGCAAAGCTTGTGAGATATAAATGTATGGAGTGATTAGCTTTTAGTAATGATTTGAGCAATTATTTATTTAATTTTGTAAGTAATTTCTGTATTTCCAGTTATTTTTCCTAAAGTGGGATTCTGAAATTGTGTATTTCCCGTTTATTTGAATATTTGGAAAATTTGTGAATTTTCTGCACTTCAACTTTGAGTTTTTGTTTGAATGCTTTAGTCTCCAAATAAGCGATATACAACCCTGTCAGTGGGGGGTTAAACCCTGACCTTGTCGACAAGAAATTCTGGAAAAATGAGTACAGTTTTGCACTGTATCTGTTCGGTGAAATAATTAATGACCACCTGATATTCAGTCTCGGGTAACCGAGGGTAAATAAATGACCTATGTTATTCTGGCTCGGGTCACTGAGGGTAAACAAATGACCTTTGGCACCTATAGTGAATTTGGAGACATACACTAGAATCTATTACATTCTGCTTTGACTTCTGATTTTGATTTTTATCGATTGCACTATTTATGTGTTATTGATTTCTGTATAGATCTCAGACGCAAATTTTTGTCCTTCCTTGAAGTTTCTGTATTTTTGATATCGCATTTTTGGGTTTTGAATTCCGGTGAATCATATTTGGAAATATTCTTTTATTAAAATATTTCACTTTATATTTTGTTTAAATTATGTTTTGAAGACCTATGCTCATTTCTGGCAAATTATTATTTGCAGTATTTAAATCTGCTATTCTTTTGACTACAGTTATCTTGAATAGTGGTATTACTTGAGAACTATACCTCTATTGAATTATTTATTTTGTATTTGTTTAAACTATGTTTAAACTTGGAATTATTCACAATATCTGAAATTGAGATTTATAAACCCTATTGTTTTAAGCAAATTTCTGGATTACTTATGGGGCTAGTAAGCACATGGATTTGTTTAAATCCTTTTCAAATCAAGAGTGGCAGACTGATGTGGACTTTGAAAGACTGTCTGTAGGTGTGGTTCTGTTGTAAAATTTGAGTTGTTGTCATTTTCTATCACTGTATTCTTGTAGTTTGTATTTTGGACTGCTTGTACCCCGGTATTGTGTACTATGTATAGTCTATAATCCTGTAACTCAATTGGTTTGTTATAGATTTGCTTGTCCTGAATCGGATTCTGAGGCCTTGCAGGCCTATGGGCTCACGCCTTCTGGGTCTGCGGCCGTTTGTCTGCGCACCAGGTCTGGCGAGCCAGGTTCGGGATGTGACAATATGTTCATCTTATTTTATCCATTGACACTTATATTACGTTGTATCTGTTCTATGACTAGACTTCCCAAATACCTCATTTGTTATTTATTCCAATAGTATGATTTGAATTTGATCAAGGACAAAACAAATGTTGAAACAGGAAACTTCAAATTGAATGCAATGATCAGATGAAAATTACATTTCGGAAACAAGAGAAACAATTTTGATAGGATCAAAATGAATGTTGTGGCAATTGCAGAAATCTTGGAGGAGATAGGAAGGGTATTGTTGGTCTAAAGATAGCCAATAAAATCTCTTCACATGTTCTTAAACCACTTATCTTATGTTCAGTGTGTTTTGCAACTTTGTTACCCTCAGCTTGATAGCTTCAAAGTGTATTAGCCCTAAATTGGTACGAATGCGATGTGAAACAAATTTTCAATTTACCTTCTTGGATGTAAATGGCTTAAGAACATCATGCCATGTGGAGTAAACTAGAGACATGCAGATAGATCCAAAGGTTTCAATTCAGAATCACTCCAACAAAGACATTGTACATTTTTTTTTTAATAAAGCGAGACAAAGATACACAATCCCCCCACCATGAAGGAATCAGTTCTCAGAGGTTAATGAAAACCAACTCAAAAGTGGACTTGCTAAGAATCAAATGCTTAAGCTTAAGGGTCCATCAGAATTAAAATTGTGTTTGGTGGGTTATAACTGCTCCTCTCCATTTTTAAATATGATAATTGAAACAAAAATGTTATGTACTTTGTTTGGGACAAAATAATTTTTAAAATTTTAATTTCCAGTTATGCCTATAATAACCTTAAACAGACATTTCAATTTGTTTTTACTTCATCAACTTGACTAATATTTAATTCTCTTTTCAAATCTCTAAAACCAAATTTACTAATCTTTTGAACTAGGTATAAATTCTTCTTTGTTAATTGAATTTCTGGTGAACCTTGGGAGAAGAAATTATATTGATGATGATTTCTTTTGTTAATTGAATGTTGGCATGTTTGTTTGATTTTAATCTATTGCTTTGATATTCAGCCTACAATGGATGGATTCAGAAGGTTTTGATTCATGAATTGTATATGTATAGCGGGATGCTTGCATGTATTAGGTCACATAATAATTGAAGGGGGATTTAATATGGCTGTACACCTGAGGTTCCGGGTTCCAATAAATCCCTGCGGAAATTAGGGTAGTTCTAGACAAGAGCGAGCATTAGAATTACCCTAGCCAAGACTTCTTGTTCCCAAAGACATAGTAGGGGTATCTTCCAGATGGAGGACCCGCATTGGATTAGGATTACACTATGGAGATTCTGGGGTAGTCGACTCCTAGTCTAGCAGATCAAGCCTAGCCAACATTGCACTTAAAAGTCCCAAATTCATCCTTACTTGTTCTTCTCTCGAGGGGATCCTCTCCCGAGGCCTCTCTTTCTCATTGCAACTTGCCTTTAGATCGCTTGCATGGTCTGCCTTAGTTCATTTTTGTTTGTAATTCTTTCATTTATTTTCATATTTGTTTTGAAATAACAACTCTTCATTTGGTAGACTAGATAATGATACCTAGGAGAAAGTAATAGCAGATCTTGGGAGGTTTATTACTTGCCCCAAAGAATGCCACCCTCATGCTTGCACAGGAGGTTTATTACTTGACTACCCATGCACTTGCGCCCAGGAAGTCACATGCAAGCTTTCTAGCATATCCCGCGCTCATCATCAAAGTACACGGGCACAAGCATGGCCTAAGCATCGTCGTGCTTGTATCGGGAATTCCTTTTTAAACACATAAAGTTATGATTTAGGGGGCTTCGGCTTGGTTTATTTGTTGTCAGTACTGGACAAACTTCAACCCCATCCTAAAAAGAAAGGGACCTAAGATATTGGAGCACTCATTGGAGTGGAGCTATGTCAGCGTGAAGGCCATCGAAGCATGATTTGAAGGATTAGAGAAGCAAAAGGGAGATCTATGAATTCTTACTTCTTTGTTATCTCTTTATTTTTAATATTATGTGTACCCATAAGGGCTAAACCATTCTCTGATGCGCCGGATCTATAAACCTTGAGATGTTGTGTACCTGATAGTCAAAGTAAGGAGTCAATACACATTCTCATAAGGAAGTAGTCGGAGGAGTTCCTTTATTCTCGTGTCTCTTAACTAGTTCAATTCACCACTTATTCCCACTATCCATCCATCTTTTACCTCTCTCTAGTTCTTTAGATTGATATTTTTCACAACCCTCTGTTATGGTTAGATACTAGAAGATTAATTAGTACTAAGAGCCTCCTAGTCCCTGTCGATTCGACTACCCAATCCAATTGGGTAGACTTTACTACTTGTGTAATCAGTGCACTTGCGGCGTATAAAGGGAGTACCCATCAAGTTTTTGGCGCAGTTACTTGAGGACTGGTAACTTTTAGGAACATTAGAATTTTAGTAATCTAGTCATTATTTTTATTTTCTATCTATATATAATTCTTTTAATCTTGTTTTTGTTTTCTCATGTTGTTTAACTTTTGTTTAGGTAACTTTGCATGACCCAAGGAAGCTCTTCTCCTTTGGCTAATCCAAATCTGGACATTAAACAGACATTACATAGGAGATTGAGACAAGTTAATTTGAGGGATACAGGGTCAATTGAGATAGGTGTTGAGGTAGATCAAGAAGCAACAATGCGCACAAATGCACATGTCATAACAAGTAATAAAGTGGTACCACGTGAGGGGTAGGGTTGTTGAACCATAGGGATTGGGAGTCCTAGTACTAATTGTTCTTCAAATCTCTAGCCGGTAAACAAAGGATTGGGAGATAATATGCATTTGCGTAACCGCAAGTGCATCAGTCGTACAAGTAGTAAAGTATACCCAATGGGATTGGGTAGTCGAATCCACAAGGACTAGTAAAAGCTCTCAATACTCATTCATTTCCTAATATCTAGCTGGTTCAACATATTGGATTTGCACTAATAAAAACTAAAAGAGACAGAGCTTTTGGGTTGCAGAGATAGCAATGGGAAGGATAGTGTCCTAGACTAATCCCCTTGATAAATGTATTGACTGAGTTATTGATTACATGGACATCACCTTAGATCATGGTGACCTCTTACAAAGGGTTTAATAGCATACATCCTCACTCAAGACTCGAAGCAGACTCAACCCCTTCCCTAATGTGTGTATAAGCTAGACGAATAAAGATTATCCTCTAGATAGCAAGAAATCAATCTAAGGTTAACATGCACTCTTGACTACAATTTCAACTACGGGGGACATGTACACCACATCAATGCTTTCACAGATAGCGGCAATCCCCATGTTGATTTTTGCAACATACAAACATCAATGGTAATCAACACAAGAAGATAATCCAAATAAACAAAAGAGAGTTCACAACGAAACTCAATAATCAAATAACACAAGTCAATACATCGTAATGTCAAGGTTCATAATCTGGGACACCGAAAGATAGTTAGCCCCTCATAGTTCTACAATCATTTATAAAAAAGCAAAAAAGAGAAATAAAGATTATCCAATATACATTATCCATTAGACTCCCTTCTTACTTCATAATTGCGTCGGAGAAGGCTTGACGATCATCGTCGCCGACAATCCTCCAATCCCACGCTTATCTCTACTCTGAATCTGGCCCTGAATGATGCTGACAACTGTCCTAACCCGTGCCTCTAAAAAGAAAGATGAGGATTCCCATGAAATCTGACTTTATGGCATAAATACTCCTTTCCCGATGCAAGCACCGCCATGCTGACGATCGTGCTTGGCTCCAAATGCTGGGAAGTGATCTTCGGCGTAATACCAGTAAAGAGCATGGGACTCAGCACGCCCGTGCTTACTGCCCGTGCTTGTTGAGCACAATGGTGAAAGGAGCCCTGTGACCATGCTAATATTTCCAAGAGATTTCTAGTAAGCACACCTGTGGTTACCGTCCGTCCTCCCTTAGCACGTTGGTGCTAGGAGAGGCAAAGCCGTGCTTCTAAACCTTGTGCAGACTCCAGGGAAATGCACACGGCATAGCACGCCCGTGTTATTAACTGTGCTTCAAGCATTGGTGTGCTTCAAACCATGCTTGTTCTAAAAATTGCATTCCAATGCTATTTTGTCTCAGAATTCATCTCTATTATTTCCTTTTGGTCCAAAACCCAATTATCTGCAACAATTAGCAAACATACCTCAAGTAGCATTAGTTTATAACAAAACATACTAAAAGGACAAATCACACTATAGAATATACAAAATATCTATATAAAATGCACTCAACAAATTAACTAAAGCAAAATAAAAAAGAAGGTGGAAAGCAAAAGTGGATAAAAGCTGAGTTTTTACAATGATAAGAAGTAATGCCCCGTACAAATTCCCAAATGCATTATTGTGCTAACTCGCTTCCAATGAATATCGGGTAGATTTTATGGCTCTTATGTGTGCTTAAAAGCAATGTCATATCTACAGCTCTCAATTACGCCAAGTTTTGCAATTCTGACTACGGGTGTTTCACATATCAAGTTTTGTAATTACAATAAGCTATCACAATGGCGACAATCGACACACATCAATTTTCACAACTAAGACTATGCAAATCAAGCACATCAATTTATATGACTTAATATTTAACACAAAATCACATAAAAGTTCATAATCTTTCTAAACAAGTAAATCAATGTACACTAAGCAACATGGTTCATAAGCCTGGGACACTGTAAATGGTTAGCCCTCATACGTTCACACAAATGAGAAAAGGAAAGAGATACAAAATAATGAAAGTTCATGACTCCCTCTTCCAAGAAAAATCCCCTCAAATGTGCTTCAAAGAACTACTTTGGTAGCTAAGCTTCACTTTTCAATGTGACTTCAACTCTTCCTTGATCTCCCTAGGAAGTGTGGTGAAGATTGCTCATGGCCTCCTTCGATCATCCTGAAGTAGAGAAGAATACCTTGCCCAAAAAGCTCCCCTTGGAACATAGATATGGGCATTAAAAAGTAAGTTTCTGGCTGAACATGACCTGAGCACTATCATGCTTAGGCCGTGCTTTTCACAAGAAGTCGGAAAAAGATAATCAAGTCTCCAGGCAGTCACGGGTAAAGCACGCTCATGCTTAGCCCATGCTCCCCAGAAGTATGCTCATGAACTGGCACTACAAGAAAATATACCTATAGCGGCCGATAAATCCGCCGCTATAGGTCCTAAATCCACCGCTACAGTCCATAGTGGCTGAAATTAAATTTGCCATTAAATCCTCCGTCGTAATAGCGGCTATGCCGGAAGTGTACAGCGGATGTTAGAGCTGCTATATATGCTTTTAGCGGCGGAAAAAAATCCGCCGCTATATGATTTTTTTATGCCTACAGCGGCGGATTTTTCCGCCGCTCTAGGTCCCCAGCTCCATATATTCATATTTATATTCGTATATTCATATTTATATTTTTCCTATGTTGCTCCATATATTCATATTTATATTCTTCCCACAACCTAAAATACAATAATAATTAAAAATGAACATCCACAATTGTAATATTGATACATGCAAAAATGTTTTGCATTCATTTCATCACAAAACTCAAGAATGTCATGTAGTTGTGGTCCTCAACCAACAATTAAAGTGGTTGTGATCTCTTACAAAAAAAGAAATGGAAGAATGGCATGTGAATTACAAGACTGGTTTGAATGAAATCGGACCAATTACAATTAGTGCGCATAAGAAAAATTGAGTTAACAATAACTTGTGGAAAGACTTATAACAAGAGATGATCAAAATATAATCGTAATTCATGATTGCTCAGTCCTCTCCACCAACCGAATGCACTTGTCATCAATAACAAATTGAGAACTTGATTTTATCTGCAAAATTAACTAACTGATAAATATACAACTGAACCTAAGGAATGAAGAAAAAACTTTGCCAACCCAGTCTAACCTTGTTCATTAGCATTTCCTGAAGCTGAGCCTTGTCTCCCGTTACACCTAAGTCCTGAAGTTCCTTGATCACAAGCTTTTGTAGATTTTTTATTTTCATAGCCCTATTTGGATTCTGCATAAGAAAACACTAGGCTTTTTTAACAGAAATCATCACATAGTAATAATAATAATCTGCAAAATAAGTTCCAGAAAATGACTAGTCCTAGAAACAATGCATTATTACATAAGCAAAGGAAATATAAAAGCTGAAATCCTGTAATTATGTGTTCTTAGATAAGATGCATGTTATGAGCAAGATGATATTTATGTCTTAAATAAGCAGAAGCTAGCTTTGTGATAACTCTAATTACTTTTATGCTGGCACTGAATTGAATAATTCACTTGTATGAGCACTTCATGCATTTTGATAAAAAAGCTAAAAAGTTTTCATTTAATTATTCCAATAATTTATTATCACTTGCTCTGTTAAGATTAGGAATGAGGAATGCAGACCATTCATTGCACTCAACCCTGTTTGGAAATGTTTTCATTTAGAAAAATAGAACAGAACAAAACTTGCAAACAGCTATGTTTTTCTATGTGAATGTAAATGGCATGCATTTCTTGGATCGTTTTCCCTATTAGATCTTAAGAATTTAAATAACAATTCAATTAGTGTTGTCACCATACCATTACCTTTGATCTAAGATACGTATTGTCATTTTGAAGTTCCAGCTCCTACATTTGCACTAAGTCTTTTCAGTAATGTATCATATAAACCAAGAAGGAAAAGAATCACTGAAAAAAGTTGAAGCTTATGACGTAACTCTTTTCTGCATGTACTCAATCTCCGCAAAGAGCAACTCATGCTTGTGATACAAAGACAAGATATGAGTAAGCCATGTAGACCAAGGAATGCAAATTAAATTGCATATGAGATTTTGTTGAAATAATCAATCCTTCCTTTATAGCTGAACATGAATGTATATTGCACTTAGCATGAATAATAGCTCATGATCTTCTAATCAGATAGAATAGCTAAGGGAAAATGTGACAGTAAACTCCTCTGTATATAAATCATTAATTATTTTATCTTCTACGGTGATAGTTTTTTAGTTACCAACAAGGTCTCAAGTTCCTTTTATAATTAAGTGCTAAACTTGGTGAGCATACTCTAGTTACCAAAAGGCCTTGAGGTATGTAATTTTACCTTCTTTGATCTGATACGTGCAATTCCTCTTTCTAGTCTGCTTTCAAGTTGCTTGAGTTCCTTTATGGTTAAAGAACTTAAACCTTCTCCTGCCAAGTGCCTGGAAGTTGTTGTACGTATATATGCACAAAGACATAATCACATCATAAGCTGTTTGAAGTTATTATGAGGATCTGATTTTTGTAGGTCTCCTAGTGGAAGACATCAAATAGAAAGTTAACATTTTTCTACTTTGCATTTTAACAAATGTTATATTTTACCTGTTTGCATTCTGTAGAATCTGTATTTGGTGACGTAACTTTGTTGCTTCCTGCTGGTAGTATTGTTGCAATTAAACAAGATTAGAGCAACAAATCTTTTACATGGATTTGTTTTGAAAGATATTGTAATACAATACTTGTTTGACAATTCATTGTCATTTTACCTGAGTTTGAATTGTCAGCGATTGCCTTCTTGTACCTTTCAATTGTCGATTTTATACTGCACAAAACAGATCCAAAAACATTGTTATCAACCAAATGTCCTCACAAGCTTGATTTGTCTGTGCATTATAGTTGGATGCATTATAGTTTTAAACGATCGAACTCTATTATTCTAGCATCTTTAGATAACTTAAACATATATATATATATATATATATATATATATATATGATAAATAGCAAACTCTGGCAAACACCAAGAGCTCCATGAGAGAATGTATTGTTGCATTGTCCAATATTGTTCTTTTATAATCATTTTGTCACATTGCTTTGACCAAATATATACATGATTTCAGACATTTACCAAAGTGGTCAAGAATCAGTGCATTCTGAAATGAAGTTGGTATCTGGTGAAAGTTCAGGCTTGTTGATAGCTACTGATAAACTTCATATATGTTAATCTAGAAACTATTCAAATCATGTAAATCAAAAGGTAAAAGCCCAGTTGAGTAGGCTGCCATCCTATCAGAAAAAAGATACTGATGCCCATGATACAGTCACATTATCTCAAGTATGCCATTATTCTTTTTCTAAAACTAATTTGTACAATAATTAAACAACAGTTTCAGGATGTAATGATAACTCAAATGATAATAAGACCAAGTCAAAAAGATGATGATAACATATCTTTCAAACATTCACTTAATGAAGGCTAGCGAAGAACCAAAACTTGAACCATTCATTTAATATAGAGTAGATTGAAAGAGATGCATCATGCAACATTAACCAAAACAACCAGGATTCAAAAACAAAAATCTATTGAAATTTTTCATCAATGAAAACATCCCATTTTAAAGAAAAAAAAAGGCACGTCGAGCTTCATTGCAAACCTGAAAATTGAAAGAAAAAAACAAATTAGCAAAGTATAAATTTTGCTTTTATTAAAATAGGAAAATACTAATAGAAATCTCACCAACAAAATAGAAATACTAATTTTAGGAAGATGAAACCATGATCTTAATTTTTAGAAATTACATCTACAAAATAAAAATGAATAAATTAGTTTATGTTTTATAGAATAAATAAAAACTCCTCCATATGAAATTGATTACCAGTAGAAGCTATATGATCTTGATCTCCATCTTCATTGGGATTAGAAGATCCGATGTCATTATTTTGTGAGTGAGATGTCCCCGGACCCTATAAGATATAATTGTAGTTATCTAGACATGAAATATCCTCATATAATTTAGCATTTTATATTAAAAAAATACCTTTCTAGATATTGCGGATAATATAGCAACAACACCACCTTCCACACCACTTTGGCGACCAGCAGCTTGAATCAATATATCTACTTTGTTCTTCAAATCAGTAATATCATTTTCCATCATTTTATTTTGACTTTCCAAGCGTCTATTTTGACTTTCCAAGCGTCTATTTTGGCTTTCTAGGCGTTCACACCTTTCCATTAGTTCACGGCGAGTGGGATGAGGTCCATGAAGGTCTTTAAGTGAAACTCCTAGACCATACATTCTGCAACGCCCATGGTTATCTTCTCCCATGACCTGGGAGAATATTTTATCCCTTACCGTACTAGAACTTTGGTAATCCTCTGGTAGTTGGGATGACAAAGTTTTCATTTGGGCCTGCAACAGAATTGTATACTCCATAAAATAGGTAGAACATAATAAATTTAATGGATATAATATACGGAATAAGAAAAAATTTGAAGTATGTACAACTCTTTCTTCTGCAACAGCATCAACAAATGTCCCATCTCTTCTTTGATGTAACTTGAGAAACATGTCTAGTCGTGATAGTTCTACCCCATCATTATTGATAGTCTAGTACAACAAAAAGTTAATCTCATATTAATCCTAATATTTTCATTGGTTGTAAAATTAGATTTGCATAAGCTTTTGTGATAAATTTTACCTCTTCATAAAATCTTCTTGCAAAACTTTTTGTGCCAGATGTGTGAGGCATGCTTTGTTTCCCTCGATTTATTTTGCCTTTATCCTCGCGCATCTAAAGCAGAAAATAATTAATTATGAAATATATTAATAAAAAGTTCTTGACTAAAAATATAATTAAATATGTTAGGAAAATACCTTTCCAGTATCACTTTCCCAAAAATCTACCAACCAATTCCATTCTACTTGTTCTAACTCCAAAGGACGATTTCTTTTTGCACCTACTTTGTCGCCCTTGAAAGGATTATAATTGGTTTTTTTAAGTTGACATTTAAAATCCTTCCATTTTTTATTAAATGACTGAAGCGCCCATTCTTTGAGATTGATGTCAATATCAAAAACATCCTACAACATAATTAAATTTAAAACATCATCAATTTGATTTGGTTAACACAAAATTTTATAGAACTATAAGATTATAAACAATACCTGCACTCTTTGCCAAACTTTCTCCTTATCTTCTTGTGGCACATGCCTCCAATCTGTGTATCGGAAAGAAAAAAATCTAGGTCTATGTACCATAGTACCTAGAAATTGGCCCAACTCTCGAGCACCATCACCAACTGGTTGTCCCCTACTATTAGCAAGGACAACTTTTTTTGTTGAGTTCCCATCACTGTTCCATAATCCCTCAAGCCTGGTACGACCTCTAACATTCTTTTGAGTTCCTAAAAATTATTAAAAAGATATCTCAAATACTGAATTTGAGTGAACAATATAAATTTACAAAATATTCTTACCAGAATCAGAAGTAGACCCATCATGTACACGATCTGAAGTAGGGCCAGTGCTTATAGAGTGGCTTGAGCTTGGATTAGATAGAGTTGGACCTTCTACTCTACGACGAAGGCTACCATGTCTTGTAAGAGGCCACATTTAGCTGTCATACAAAAGTTATAGTGTTATTCAAAACTTAGTTAAAATTAAAATTGACAAATAAAATATTTTTTAATTTGGTTTCAACACATAAATACAAATTGTGAACTAGTAACAAACCTTTATAAGTAAAATTTCTTAATCAGTATCTTCATCATATTCATTAGTTGAATCCTTCATTAAAGTGTCAATGTCAACAGAGTTGATAGCTTCATCAACCATTACTCCCTCCATATCTGTCCGTTCCCAATTTATGTTATTATCACCACTGAAAATGTCATCCACTAAATTCAATTCATTGCATGGTATGCTTTGCAAATAGTCTTCATTTGAGGGATCATTTTGCATGTCATAGAAATCTCTAGGCTTTGTTTGAATAGCCACATGCCAATTTGGTTCTGAAGGATCTTCAACATAAAATGCTTGTAGTGCTTGAGATGCCAAAATGAAAGGCTCGTCATATTCATTTGCTCCTGTATTAGATAATTGGTTTAAGTTCACAAGAGTAAACCCTAAATCATCCTTCTTTGTCCCTTTTGTAACATCAATCCACTCGCATTTGAACAATACAATCCGTTTCCATCCATGATAGTTGAGTTCAATAATATTATTTAAGACTCCAAAATATGTTATCTCGCTCTCAATTGGGTTTTTGTCACTTGTACTTGCAAAACTCATAGTTGAAGCAACGACAACCACTCCACTATTCTGTATTTTCCTTTTGCGCTCTCGAGCTTTAACATGGAATCTGAATCCATTGATAGTGAAAGCATTGTAACTCCTGGCTACTATGTCTGGACCTTTAGCTAGATGTATAACTTCAACAGGTAAGGAAGAATTTTGCACATTTTGAACTTTGTGGAATATCCACTCATCAAACTTCTGGTGATGCATCTTATCAAGCTCATAAGTGCTAATCCATCGATTTTGTCTTTTGAGTTCTGCTTTATGCTCACTAAGAAAATAAACAATTTTTTATTAAAAAACTTGGAACATGTATAAATTAATAAGGGAAATTCTAATTTTTACCTGATACAATAATCAAGGGATTCAGAATTAAATAACATGTAACGATGTGCTTGTTTCCACTCAATAGGATTAAGCGTAAATGTTGTTGATTTTCCTATACCATGACCATTAAATGGGTCCCCAAAATCATCATTGCGTGGTGTTTTATAAAATCTTGTATCAACTCCTTCAAAATATCTTGAACAAAAGGTAATGCATTCCTCCACAATGTAGCCTTCAGCAATTGAACCTTCTGGTCTACTCCGATTGCGAACATATGATTTCAATGTAAGAAGATACCTGAAACCAATATCAATAGGATATAAATAAAAAAAAACTAGCTAACAACACATAATATAACCACAAACTAACCTTTCAATAGGATACATCCAATGGTACTGTACTGGTCCAGCAAGTTTTGCCTCAGTAGCTAAGTGGACAACCAAGTGAATCATCACATCAAAGAATGCCGGTGGAAAAATCCTCTCTAGATTGCAAAGGGTTTGTACAACTGATAACTGTAATCTATCAAGATCCCTCATATATACTTTCTTCGAACATAACTCTCTAAAGAATGAACATAATTCAACAAGAGTTGCTACAACTGGCTTCGATAATGTCCGCCATATTGCTATGGGTAGTAATTGATGTATCATCACATGACAATCATGACTTTTGAGACCAATAACCTTGAGATCTCTCAAATTTACACAACGTGAAATATTTGAAGAATATCCATCCGGAACTTTCACATTTTTCAACAAAGTACAGAATTTCTCTTTCTCTTGTATATTCATTGTAAAGAATGCAGGAGGGATATAAGTTTTATTTCCAACCCCAATTGGATGAAGCTTTGTTCTTATTTTCATTTCACACAAGTCTAAGCGAGCCTTCAATGTATCTTTACTTTTTCCAGCTATATTAAGTAATGTCCCGAGCAAACTGTCACATATGTTTTTCTCAATATGCATCACATCCAAATTATGCTGTACTAAATTATGCTCCCAATAAGGTAGTTCAAAGAATATGCTTTTCTTCTTCCAGTTGTAGTAATCTTTGGAATCTTTTAGTGCTAGCCTCCTCCGTTTTGATGCCAAATTAGAGTGCCCTTTCCCAAATTCATTTTGAAAACCCTCTAATTGGTGTAAAATTTCTGTAGTAGACGGCGGATTTGGCATAATCTTGAACTCCTCTGTTCCATCAAAAGACTTTTTGTCTACTCTAAACTTATGATTAGAATCAAGAAATTGACGATGCCCCATGTAACAAAACTTCCGACTATTTTTCAAATACCGTGAACATGTGTTCTTATTACAGTAAGGACAAGCAAGACGCCCTTTTGTGCTTCATCCTGATAACATAGCATAACCCGGGAAATCACTGATGGTCCACAACAATGCGGCTTTCATCTGAAAGATCTGATTTGTGTGTGCATCATAAGTACTAACACCTAATTCCCACAAATTCTTCAACTCATCTATCAAAGGTTGCAGGTACACATCAATGTCATTTCCTGGTCCACGTGGACCAGGAATCAATAATGATAATATAAAATTTGGTTGCTTCATGCACATCCATGGAGGCAAATTGTATACAGTTAATATAATCGACCAAGTGCTATAGGAAACACTCATAGTCCCAAATGGATTAAAACCATCTGTTGCTAAACCAAGCCTTACATTTCGACGATCTGAAGAAAATAACATGTGCTTAGCATCAAAATCCTTCCATGTTGTTGAATCTGCAGGATGTCTTATGAATCCATCTTTCACCCGATCTTGATCATGCCATATCATTAGTGGGGCTAATTTTGATGACATGAACAATCTTTGTAATCTTGGGACTAAAGGAAAATGTCGTAATACTTTCTCAGGAATTTTTTTCTCCTTTTCTGCAGAAGAAGATACCTCATTTCTTAAGTCCTTTTGCATTTGCTTCCACCTAGAAGCTCCACATACTTTGCAAATCTCATCATGTGCGGCTTCTTTCCAGTACAACATACAGTCATTTGGACATGCGTCTATTTTCTTATAGTCAAGACCCAAGTCCTTAACAATCTTTTTTAATTCATAAAAAGATTCTGGTAATGTCTCTCCCTCTGGAAGTGCTTCTTTCAAGAGTGCAAGCAACAAATCTAAAGATTTATTACTCCATCCTGATAAGCACTTTATGTGATATAGCCGAACAATAAATGTGAGTTTCGTGAATCTAGCACATCCTGGATATAACTCTTTGTTTGCATCTTCAAGAAGTTTAAAAAATTGACCGGTTTCATTATTCAAATCTCCCGGAGATGAAGCTGGTGATGTTGTCTCATCTCTCATGTTATCATCTGACATAGCAAACCCATCTTCTAATACTTCATTCGCATTAACATGGCTTGGCAAATCATCATGTTGTTCAATATTTGCATTTGAAGAAGATGGTGGTTGTTCTCCATGTTCGTACCAATTTTTATATAATTTCAGTATACCATGAATAATAAGATGTTCATACACCTCATCTCTTGTCAAAAGGACACTGTTGACACATCTTCTACATGGGCACAAGATTTGATTTGACATTGTATTAGAAAATGCAAATTCCAAGAATTCCCTAACTCCTTGTTCATATTCAACACTCAACCTACAACATACAATACTGTATTATTAACTAAATAAGCACCTAAAGAAAAAGAATAAAGTTTATTTATTATTATTCAATATTGTAATTACCTTGACTTTGTCATCCATGTCTTGTCCATGTCGCAAATTCAGTTGACCTCTTCTTAATAATAATGTCTGTTGATTTACAATTGTATCTTATCAACAATGAAACTTTTAGTTAATGACTATAAATTTTGAAACTTGATATCATTTTATTTTAAAAAATGTCATGTTGTCATATTATTACTTTAAAATGATTTTAAAGACTCAATTAATGATAAAGTTGTGACCAATAAGCAAAATCAAATAATCAATAAAGCAGCAAATAAACAAACAAAAATCAAACAAAAAATAATTGCTGTGAGGAGGTCATATCACCATCAGAATTTGAATTGCATGCTGGTAGCAAACAACATGCTATTTCACCAATTGTCATATAAGGCATGTTGCAAACCATGAAAGCAAAACAAATTATTTATTACATCATAGGTCGATCTCATATAATGTCATTAGAATTGTAGAAGTCATTGTTTTTCAAAGTTTATCCTTGTTAGAATAACAGATGATTAGACATGAATTTTTTTTTGTATAAAAGAAATGGTACCTTATATGAGCCCAATAGCCTATCACAAGCCAAGACCTGAACAAAAACATAGGCACGATCTCAAGAGCATGTAAACAAGCTATGAGGGCATTACATTGAGATTCAACATGTTCAAAAGGTATACAATCAAACAATGAGAACAGAAATTATATTGAATGGGCAGTAGAACATCCATATTTGACAATTCAATAATGTGCATTTTGAGATTCAGTTCTCTTGAAGAATGACAGTAGTTTCTGACATTAAGTCCTAATTTATATGCAATCAATAGGAATACATATTTGAATTTTTCCCATTTATAATGAAGGCCTTACAAAAATAATGGAAAGTATTCTGACAATTGGCAGTGTTGTACAGAAAACAAAGCTTTACTGTAGCCTGGAGATTCTGCAACAAATCCAAGTTCAGTTAATCTACAACAATTTATTGAGAATCCTGGTTGCAATATGTCATGCAATGTTTTCAGCCAACCAATCATATCATCTCCAGGGAAAAATAAACTAAAATCTAATTCGAGTGTTGAGAAAATTGTATAGAGAATCTTAGTAGCATGAAATGCAATGTTTCTTTAAAACATAGCGCAGAAATAGCATCTTAAATTCAGAAAAAAAAAAGAGAATAACATGTGAATCAAATTAATCAGGTTTTTGTCAAAAAAAATAAATAAAAATAAAAAACAAAAAACCACTTTCTTCACTCAACTAAGCAGAAAAAATGGTTCTCACAGTAATATATATATATATATTACTGTGAGAAAGTACTCCAATTTGATTTTGGAACAAGCACTCTGTCCATAAGGAAGGCAAGTTGTATGTGCTGTATGGTCACGGGAAGCAACACTTATGTCAGTTATATATATGACAGATTCCATTATGACTCTTACTTGTGGTATCATCCATTCATGCAAACACTTTTTCAAAAAAAAAAAAATAAGTAAAAAGAAAAAAGAAAAGTTCATTCATGCAAGTTGTGGTGTTATCTGAAGAGCAGTAGTGCCAAATTATTATGTTTTAACTTAGACTACCATTACAGAGAATGCTTCTTTGCTAGAGAGAGAGAGAAAAAAAGAATATGTCAAAGTTGGATATGGTGCATTGATATGCAAGGTATGTACCTTTATATTTTTATTTTATTTCTTGGTATGATCACAATGATTTCTGGTATGGCTTTCCGGGTGTCTCTTGTCCTTGGATGTTCCCTGTGGAATCTCTTGTTAATGACACTCAGAAAAGGCTGTCTAGCAGTTATTTATACTCTCGGTAATTGTCTCATAATTGTTAAACAACTAGTGCACAATATCATGACATTAACACATATGGAAAATTAGCAGAAATTATGAGATTATTTGGGAGTTTTTGTGAACTTTAGACATGTTTTAGCAAGTAATAAAGACATGAGAACTCAGCACAAAATAAGTTATGTTGGTTTTTTTTTTTTCTAAGTTTTGAACTCAAAAATTGGAGGGAGTGAGATATTATGAATTATATAATAAAAGTAAACTTTTTATAAGAGGTGTTTTTTGTCCTCTTAAAATTGGAATTCAAAATTATTTATTTAAGTAACATAAATTTTTATCATTTAGATTATAACCTTGTTGATCTTGTTGGTTCTGAAAGAAGGTTTGAGTGCACTTTGAAGAAACATAATGCAAAAGAGGTTGCCTAAGCTAAAATCCTTGGTATCCAAAGAGATTGACATGAAAATTAATTAATGCATTCTTCTTTTTCTTTTTATAATAAAGGTCGGAACTTTTTTAAATAAAATAAAACAAAAACACTTTAAATAAAAGCCATCAGGATTTTATTTAGAAACACACTCAATGGTATAACTTATGAATTTTATTTAGAAACACTTTAAACACTTTAAATAGATAAATGCTTGCTTTATTAAATTAAATCCCAATAATACATTCTTGTGAATTTAAAATATAAAATGGCATAGGCTCTATTAACATGGGACTGGCAAGAAGATATGAATTTGCCCAAACAACAATAGAAAGTATAGCAGTCTTATGCAAAACACAATAGGTCCAAGTGAGAAATATAATTTAATCACATACGCAGGAAAGATTAAAAGAAGCAGCTATATACCTCTCACTAGGAACACCCCACAATCTGCGAAGGTAAAAATCTGATTTTGAAACAACTATATCTGGTGGTAGTCGTTCTGCACCTCGAGGATTTGAAGGAACATAAATATATGAAACTGAGATAGTTAGCATCAACAAACTCAGCTTCTATAACGCAAATAAAAATAATTAGACGACATATATCACAAGATTGCAGAATGAGATCACAGAACACAAAATTAATAAACACATATATAGAGCAGCAAGCTTCTAGCATAGATCACCTACACAAATATATCTTAGGTCATAATCAATGTGAAATGGCAATTTATTAACTTCAACTATTTAAAGATGATGGTACAATTGTGATATCAGGATTAATTTGCAATAGGCATGCGATTAAAATTTACAAGAAAGAGACACGCTAAGTATCACAGGAGAACAATATTCTTTCCACTGCTGTATTCCGTGACAAGGAATCCATAATCTAGAGCAACATATTCTTTCCTATTCTCAACCTTCATAAAAACTCATTGAACTTAATAGTGTAAAAAGATCATCAGAGCACAATCTGTGGCTTCAAAAGCACTACCAAGTAAGTTTATGAAACATTTACTTAAGGATGATACATGTAAATTAAAAATTATTTTGGACACCATATATGGAAGCCTTTTGTTCTCAATTGCAAAATTTTATTATCTTTCACAACACTGCTTTCCTCCTCTGAAAATTCATAAGGTGAAAGAGCTTTTTATATACTCCCTTCTCAATCTTTGTCCATATCCTTATTCAATTGCTTGAAATCTTCCAAAAATTGAAACAGATGTGCTGCCCACTATTTTCATGAATTTTGATCCAAGCGGCTTCTTTTGGACACATTTTCTAATGAGAATTCCTCCAGGCAGGCAGGAAGATGTTTGCCTTTAGTTCACTAGTTTAGTTTTCCAATATCTCAAGTTAAGCTTAAGCTTTTAGCAAATTCAGTTGTTGTATCTTCTTTATATTAATAAGCATCTCAAAAAATGCATCAGGACCTTTCAGATTACATATGCTTGGGATTTAACAATGAGCAATTAACAAAATATGAAAGTTACAAGGGCTGAAATTTAATGATTAGAACAAGAGAGAAAATATAAAAATGAATTTAACACTTAAAAAAAAACTCACATGCCTTTAACTATGAGAAACAAACTCCTTCAACAATTCACACTTATAAACTATCTGACATTCACATTCAACATAATTAAATATAGCATTGCGTAGCAGAAGAAATCAGAAGCATTCAACCACCAAATTTTTTGCCATTTCAGTAATAAATAAGCATTGAATGGCAACATGCACAAAAAAAAATTTTAAGGAGCAAACATATTTATATAATATTGTGACATCAAACCATAAATAAATAGCAAAACATTTTCAGCTGATAAAATTTGAAAAGAAATAGGAAAAACTAAGGAAAGAGCTAACAAGCAAGCAGTAAACACAAGAAAAATGTCAGCCAGTGGGGATGTAGAACTCACAATTCAAGCAGAAGGCAAAGGCAATGGTCTATGCTACCGTTCAGTGATAAGCACCTTTGCCTGCATTTGGCTCCGCGACAACCCTCTCCATTTCCGTGACAAGAGAAACCTCAAGCGCGATATTGATCACAGATCAAACACAAACGCTAACCCTAGAACCAGATCGCAAGAGCAGACTGAGGAATATGAAATGCAATGCCGATCAAGAGGAGGAAACCAAAACAAGAAGGGATTCAAGAGTACCTTTAGTGCCTGAGATCGAAAGGAATGAGAGGGTTTGGAATCCTATCAAAAACGGCGAGATCCGACAGCATGGAGCTCGTTTCTCCAAGAATCGTAACGAAAAATGAACAAATCCGAGAAGCGGAATGCGAATTGGCAGCGTGAGAAGGGATTATTGAAAGCTGGGAGTGGATCAGTGGAGGCACGACGGAGGGTCGAGCGAGCGAAAAGAGGGAGTGTAAAAAAGAGTTGGACTTGAAATGAAGCTGGGAATGAGATTTTTATAAATTTAATAACATCTTTTGAGTTCCGGTCCAAACCCAAACGGTCATTAATTGATTTTTTTATTAAATATATCTAAAAATATATCTAAAAATATATATTATATATCAATACCATATATATATATATATATATGAATCTCTCTCCTCTAGCCTTGTACGTTATAAATACATATGAATCTCTCTCCTCTACCCTTGTACGTTATAAATATTTTACAACGGTCATTAATTGATTTTTTTTAATTAAATATATCTAAAAATATATCTAAATATATATATTATATATCAATACCATATATATATATATATATATGAATCTCTCTCCTCTAGCCTTGTACGTTATAAATACATATGAATCTCTCTCCTCTACCCTTGTACGTTATAAATATTTTACAACGGTCATTAATTGATTTTTTTAATTAAATATATCTAAAAATATATCTAAAAATATATATTTATTTTTTAATTCTATTACAAATAAATATGTATTTATTTATCAATAAATATATATATTTTTTAAAAATATTTAATTCTATTAAAAAAATAAAAGGATAGATATATCTATTTTTTAATTCTATTGAAAAAATATTTTAAAAATATATATTTATTTAAAAATTTATTTAAAAACTTATATAAAATCTTAAATAAATATTATTAATAGCACATAGTTAATTAAACTTAAAAATAGTCATGAAACAATGAATGAGGGTACATGCTTAATTACAAGTTTTATAGAGGGTGTATATGTAAAAATATTTTTATATCTACAAATTTAGTGGCTCATATAAAATCCGCCGCTAAAATTTGCCGCTATAGCCCAACTTTCTTGTAGTGTTATTAGTCTGTAGTGTATTTATACTTTAGGTATATTTGGTCTAATTATTTTTCATCTGATGGCTTTCATACACAATGGAGCCCATCCTCAGAAGCATGTTGACGTCACCGACTAAGTTCGAGATAGACACCTTTATCTAGGCTATGAAGTCCCATGACGCTCCATTTTGGAAAGAGGTTATTAATAATGAAATGGACTCTATCATGACCAATAATGCTTGGGTCTTCGTTGATCTTCCACCAAGATCCAAAACTGTTATATGTAAACAATTTTTAAAAAAGAAAATGAAGAAGGATGGAATAATATATAAATTGAATTCAAGATTGGTAGCTAAGGACTTTACATGAAAGCATGGTCTTGATTTTTTTGATGCTTACTCATCATTTGCTAGAATAACTATCACAAGAGTACTCATTGCACTTGCATCAATTCACAAACTTGTAATTCACCAAATAGATGTCAACCAAATAGATGTCAAGATAGAATTTTTGAATGCTGAATTGGATGAAGAGGTCTATTTTCAAAACCAAAAGCGTCTGTACTAGGTGGTTAAGAGAAGAACATGTGTGAACTAATTAGATCCTTGTATAGGCTTAATTAAGCACTTAAATAATGGCATCACGAATTTGAT